>NC_056734.1:687343184-687525684 GCF_019279795.1 Protopterus annectens | reverse complement strand
ATATTAGTTTTAGTTTTATTTGTATAGTTAGTATTATTAATAACTCCATATATTGTAGTGTATTAGTCTGATAGTGGAGCTTTTCTCCTCGGGCCTCTGCTGAAAATGGACATGTATCCAGCCAGACTAGCCCGGTTAACAAATGTAAAATAAAATAAATAAAATAAAATAAACATATTGATAAAAGGTTGTAGAAAAAGGTGAAACACCCTATAAAGTAAGAAATAAGCATAAAAATTAACATGAAAATAATAATATAAAAGAAAATATTGAAATAACCACATTGATAAAAAGGTGAACCAACCTACCTTTTTAGAGATAAAAAAAATTGAGAACAAAAAGACCTACATTTAAAGTCATGCAGGCTTAATCTGGTAGGAGTCCAGCTACGAAGCGTCAGTGCCTTATTTTTCTGAGATGGAGTACTGGTAAAAGAGATTCAGCATAGTTAAGTCCCAATTTGGAATATGCAGGATGTATTACTTAAAATAGACAAACTGGATATCAAACTAAAAAGTTTCAAAGAAGAGATCAGAAAGAAGAAGGACCTTTAGAAATTCTTATGAAACAACAAAGTACATAAATCAGCAGTATGAAAGAAACTTTAAATGATCATGAAGGAAGAATAAACGAAGGTGAATCTCCGACTGAATTTATTTTAAAACAAAATAACTGGGTCATAGAAAAGCTTGATGGTTTAGAAAATAGACTGAGATGAAATAACATTCGAATTTATGGTATACCTGAAAAGTATGAGGGAGACAATATAATAAACTTCTTAACTAACTGGCTACATAAAACGTTAAATCTACCTGAAACTTTAATTTTTGAAATTGAAAGGGCACATAGTTCTCTGAGAGCACCTTCAAAGAAGGAAAACACCAACATGTTCAATTACAGTTACGTTCATGTCTAGCTTAGAAAAATATCAAATATTAAAAGCAGAGAGGTCCAGCTCACCTATTAAAATAGTTTAACATGTAGTCAGATTTGACAATAATTTTTACAATAAAGTAAAGAGTAAAAGAAAATCCTGTTTACCATCGATCAAGGAACTTAAAAAAACAACATTAAAGCCACTTTGGTGCTTCTTGCAAAGATTAAATAATTGCTTTCTGAAGAAACCAAATTATTTAACACACTGGAGGAAGCATCCACTTTTGATAACAGCAATACAATTCTTAATAATAATGAAGAAATGTAGTAGAATAATATATCCCTGCAGAGACAGAGTGAGCTGAATTCCTGGAAAACTGCATCTAAAATTAAAAAGCATAAAAACAGTGACTTTCATTCTCTGATTGCATGACATTTATTTTTTGAAGCAATAGATTTGACCTTCCAGTAAAATATGTTGTAATGGCCTTTAAGCTTCAAAACATATGTAAGTACATATTGATATTTTAAGCTAAAACATTTTTCATGATGAGGAATATAAATGATTAGTTTTACTATAGTTACAGTGAAAGACTTAATATATTTTTAACTAAACATATAAATGCATTTCTAAATGTTAAACAAATACTTCCTGAAAGAGACTGTCATTAACTTTTAAACAATAGAATTGGTAACTTTAAGACTATATAAGTCAATAATTTTATTTTATTTGTTCAGCTTTGCTTAGTATGTGCATTGTTGGGTTTAATGAACTTCAGATCTAAGTAGTATGCTAATTAGAAATGTTAAAGTGCTGGTGATTTTGTTTTCTTTGTTCCGATGTTACACATTCCTTTCACAGGTCATTTACGAAGCAATTGATGCTTAAAAATATTGAGAACAATGGAATGTTTCATTTCTGTCAGAATGCTGGATTTTTCCTGCCGTGAACTGTCCTTGAAGAAAATATAGGTCAAAGTTCATCACTAATCTCCTTGAAAAAGGAAAAGAGCTTTCTTTTTCTTTCTTTTTTTCCAAGTATATATGTGAGAAATCTACTCAAAAATAACACCCGTTTTCTTTTCTTAGAAGTGAAGAACTGGTAAGACAAAAGCTATAGTAATGTTTTATACTGAGATGTTTCTAACGTTTCATTTGCTTACATTTTGCATGTTAATAGCTTATGCTGTAGTCTTATTAACTCTAGCTTTACATATTACCTGTACATATGAATTGATTGAAAGAAGCAAAGTTAGATGCTTATTGCTGATTAGAACAATTTAAAAAAACTAAGAGGGATGAGAAACTTACTGAGGAAATTAGAGCTGTTGTGTGTTGTGAGTTGTCAATTTCACATGCTGTAGTCAAATTCTGATGGCATCATGTGAAGCTTAGATCAGAAGAGCAGTTCACAATGACTAAAAACACACATTCAAAGCAATTAAACAAACAGGAATTATTTTATATATAGTCAAGATTGTTGTAATACTAGAATTAATAAGAGTAAACATCTTATGAGTAATATGCAAATTAAATATTTAATACGTAAGATCAATATAGAAGCAGTATCAGTAAGTTAAGAAATATGAATGCATTATAATCTTTAATAGACAGCTGATGATTAAACAGCTCTTTGATGGGAGATCTTAGAAATACAAGATATATATATATATATATATATATATATATATATATATATATATATAATAAGGTAGAATACTAGTAGGAAAATGAGAGAAAAATATATATTCAAATAATAAACTGCTTTTAAGAAAGATGTCTATTACATATACCTGCATATGGCAGAAATGTGAATGTATAAGATCTCATGTAATTTATATATAAATAGGTTCATATGTTCATAGGTGTGTACTAGGCTAATGGCTTTGGAGCCTTTATAAGCCTAGCTCAAAAAAAATCCCCAGCCACTGTGCCACCCGGGATAACTTATCTTATCCCTCTTTTCTTTTTAAGGTAGAAATAGAGATTCCAGATTAAAATGTGATGGTGAGACCTGCATTTAATTTTTTCTTTCATGGAGAAAAGTGGGACGTTTAGTATAATAAACTAAACACTTTGCCTAATATTCTGTGGGTAAGAAGTTATGGTATAGCTAGTTTAATTATGGGGTTGACAATAACTGTGAAACTTGCTTGGGTTGTTACCCAGAAGTGTATTTGAACAGTTTCTACATTCAGTTTGTTGCTTCGTCTTACACAGTATTGACAACCCACCTTAAAATGTTTTAATTAAAGACAAACTGCTTTACAATACAGCACAGAAATGGACATCCAAATGTCACCCCCACCAAAGTTATAAATCAATAAAATTGATTGTTCACTCAGTGAATCCGAAACAAGTATTAGTATTGTAACAAAAGTAAAGTCAATGATATTTCATGATGTGCGTGCAGCATCATACATTAACATCAGGTAACTGCTAGTATGTTTACACCTGCAACTGCATGAGGAAATCAAAGATTCATTCAGGTGTTATTCTTGGTCAGAGTTGAACAGTCTGGTACCAGACTAAACCCATCAAAATAATTGAAAATAATCTGAAAGCTGAAATTTAAAGCTTGGTCATGTGAACTTTGAAGCTTTTTACATGTTGTATATCATTAGATTCACTAAGGCTACCTGAAATAACTGATTTCAAAAGTCAAAGCTAATATCTGTGTGTTTTATTGCTGAATCAGTACATCCATTTTGATAGAAAGTAAAGTAGATTTTTCAATATGCTTGAATCCAAGAAGGGAGAATGGGATTTGAATCGAGCATATTGTAACTTTTGAATACAATATAGACTGCAAATATATTTTTGACTCCATAGAAATAGCAAGACATTCTCTTTGACTTCAGTAATGTACATATTTTATGAATTAGCTTAATAAGCTAAAGGATTTTTAAATATATTGATATTTGTCATGTTAAGTTTAAGAGTGTAACACAATTTTGAGATGTAGACACTTGTACTTTAAAATTCATTCAGAGCTTTTGTTAGATCTATAAAATATGTGTCTTTCTTTTAGCATGATAAATATATATGTGCATTGATTTCCCTTTTGTGTTATAGTTTAATATGATAAAATTACCTGTCACCTATAGGTTTACTGATGTCTTTATCTCATCAGGTCCCAGTCTGTTATACTTATTTATTTAGAGATCTAGTTATAGTAATGTTGAATAAGTGAATAATTTAGGAATATTTATTTGGTAATTTATATTACTATTACATAAATAGGTATATAATATAGTATTTGTTAGATTATTTAATATTTGTGATTAATAGAAAATAACTATTAAACTTTGTGTAGTAATGGGGGAATAGTTTTAAATGGCAAACTTTATAACTAAATTAATAGTCTCTTATTATCCTATATATAACATTATATTAATTATTTGTAAGTCACAGTTTTTGACTAGTTTTTTTTGAAGTTTTAGGTGTTGGTAGGTAGAGCGATAGTATAGTAGTTTGCGTATTCGATAGGCAAACTAGAAATTTTGGTATCCGTGGTAGGTTGTATTTTATTAGCAATATGTACAATTATAGTTGTAGACTTGTCTTTGTTTTTGTTATTTATGAGTTTAAGTAGTTTAGTTTATAGAAAGGAAGAATTCAAAAAAATGTGGAATGTTAAGATAGTATTGGAGGCGTCCATGAGAGTCTTATATGTAATTAAATTAATATGGTGGATAAACACGTTATATTATCTTTTAAAATAATCTTTTTTAAATACACAGTATAGATAGTTTTAATCTATTATCCATTAATGTAAATGGATTAAATAATGGCAACAAAATTAAATCTTTAATTAGATATTAAAAATTAAATACAGGAGACATTATATTCTTGCAATAGATTCACTTGATAGATAATGATATACAACATTTAATTAATTTAGGTTATGAAATGTTATCATCTGATTCTTTTAACATAAAGAGGAAATAATGAACTGCTATACTTTGGAGAAAATCTATTGCAATGCCTATGGTCATGGAATCCATTAATGATCCTTAAGGAATGCATACATGTGTAATAAATATAATGGCAAACTCTATACACTAGCTACTTATTGGTGGATCCATGGAATAGGCATAAGAGTAGCTAAAGATCACTGAAATGTTCTATACAGTCATTGGAAAGGTAATTTAATTTTAGCAGGGGATTTTAACTGCATATCTAGCATAGAACATACAAGTAAACAGAAGACAGCTAAAATACTGGCATCAGCTAAAGCACTAAATAGATGGATTAGTAATAATAATTTAGTTGATTTACTAGTAAAAGAAGATTAGTCATTTTTCTTCACCCATTATTCTTATGCATATGGGATGCAAACTAGAATTCATAGGATTTATGCCTCTATAGGTTTACTTAATAAAGTGAATTATTTTAAAACTATTCCTGTGTCATTTATCTGATCATAACACACTATGTGTTAATATAGTAAGTATATATGATGAAATGAAAATAATTTAATAGTGCCCTTAATGAACAAATTGAGGAGCTTTTATCTTTGAATGATAATGGTCAGGTTAGTAAAGTCATACTATGGGACTCCTTAAAAATGCATATTAAAAGAGAGAATGGGAAGATGGGTTAGTAATAAAATGAAAGCTTGCGATGAAGTGTTGTTAGATATAGAAGATGAAATGCACAAAATGAGGTCAGAACAAAAAACAAAGAAATTAGATAATACTGAAGTCATTAAAAAATTAATGAGAAAATATCAGTTTTAACACATAAACTGGAGATAGCCTTAGAAAAAATAAAATTGCACAGTTATGGAATGACTTCAAAAAATCTACATAAATTAGCTAATAGAAGTAATATCTGAAATCCTCACACTAATAAGCTTACTTCAGACATACAGAGCTTGATTAATATTTTTAAAAAATTCCATGAGGATCTTAATAGAGATAAATAATAATCCTGATTATTACAAAATTGAGAATTAGGGCAGCCACAATGGTGCAGCGGTTAGCGTTGTCGCCTCCCAGCAAGTGGTTTTCCTGTTCGATCCTTGGCTGGGGTGCCTTCTGTGCGGAGTCTGCATGTCCTCCCTGTGGTCGTGTAGGTTTTCTCTGGGTGCTCCAGTTTCCTCCCACATCCCAAAGACATGTTGTAGGTGGATTGGACACTCTAAATTGGTCCTAGGTGTGAGTGTGTGCATGTGTGTGCCTTCTGTGGAAGGTTGGGTGCCGGGCTGGCAACTCGACACTGTAAAACTCCACTGCCAATCATTAGTGGGCAGGTGATCCGGTGTGGTGACCCCTAACAGGGAAAAGCCGAAAGAAGAAGAAGAAGATTACAAAATTGAGAATTATTTAAAGAAAAATGTTACTAATAAACTTAACGGCCAACAAATATCTCTGTTGAATAAGCCTATTATCCTGATCAAAGTTAAAGAAGCTTTAAAAGGGGGAAAATGGTAAAGCTTCAGGGTTAGATGGCTTAAGTAAGGAATTATATAGTCTGCTTCTGTTAAATATTTTAGAATTACTGAGTGATGTTTTCAGGATAATTCAGAGTGACAAAATAATTCCTTCCTCATGGACATTTTCTGTAATCTTACCTATACATAAACAAGGAAAGGATAATAAGTTAATTTCCTCATGTAGACCTATTTCAATATTTAATGTAGACTGTAAAATATTTACTTCCATTTTGATTACAAGATTAAGAGAATTAGTAGACAAATTAATTAATAAAGATCAAACAACATTTATAGTCAATAGATTAACATATGATAATATAAAAAGGATAGTAAATTTAGTAGAATTAGCAAAAGGAATTAACAAAACATTAGCCCTAATTAACTTAGATATTGAGAGAGCTTTTGATTCTGTAGATTGCAATTACTTGTTTAAAACTTTAGAAATCTTTGCATTTCTAGAACACTTTATTGGAATATTAAAAAACCTGTATAGAAACTCAAAAGAATATGTTAAAATTGGATCTTAAATTTCTCAAAGATTCACTTTAAACAATGGCACAAAGCAAGGATGTCCCTTGTCCCCTCTACCATTTCCATTGGTTATCAAACCCTTAGCTAATAGTATAAGCAGCAATGAAAAAATGATAGATTCTCAACTACTGCTGCTGAAATTCAATAATAATAAAAATTTAACTTTAGTGTTAAATCAAGTACAATTATTAAAGATAAAAATAAATATAATTGGGAAGGAAAATAACTAAAATATTTAGGAATAAAAATCTATCAAGATGTGAGTACAATTATTAATAATAATTTTGAAAAAGTAATTGAAGATGTTTTTTTTTTACTTTTGAGGATAGGTTAGTACGTATTAAAATGAGTACCAAGAGTATATATCTGTAATACCTGACAAAATAGCTTTTAAAGAAAATGAAAAAAAAACATGTTAAGGTCATTCTTATCCTAAAAAGTGAGAATTACATATAGAAATCATATAATATTATGGGAATATGGTGGTATTAGCTTCCCTGATGTAGAATCATATTCTATTGCTGCAAGTGTTAACTCTACTATACTCTGGATGGAGTCAACTTACACTAGTCAATAGAAAACCATCAAGTAGATAAACTTCTTTTAAGTTTATTAAATATGATAAATTAGAAATATGTAATAATCATTTAATGTGGTTAACAAAATTTTACCTTAGAAGGAAATTTATTTCAATCTTTACACTCTGCATATATGAAATCAACTCTTTAAACAGTTAAGAAATATGTTTTTAAAACTGTATTAAAATAAAAATGGAAATTTTTGTGCTTTGCCATTGCGCACAACTCTAGATTTAAGGATGCTCAGAACAATGTTAAAATTAATTTACTAAAAAGACATGGATTAGTAGTATGTTCTGTTTGCTTTGAAAATGGAAACGCTAAGTCCACAGAATATTTAATGAAAGAATATAATTTGGACGAATCTGCTAACCAGTTAATATTATCAGTCAATAAGCAGTTAAATGAATTTATGGCTAATATGAGTGAAGAGGAACAGAACACTATTCCCCATTATATGACTATATGAATGCTATTATTGAAGGCAGATTGACTGACAAAGGAAGCTTGTTCAAGTAATATAATTAATTATAAATAACAATAATAATTTTGATGCAAATTTCTAGAACTTCTTAGATAGTAGTAGATTGAGTGACTCAATAGAAGTGTGACATCCCTCCTCTGGGCCAGTAATCAAGGAGCCTCAATCCTTACCAGTAACATTGACTTGGAACAAAAGTAGATACACACAGTATTTTCAGATGCAGCTCTCTGCACCAAGCACAATTTCCCCTAAGAGCACACAGGGAGCACACTCAGTCCTAGGGCTGGGTTTCCTTCCCTCTATCCAGGCCTGAAATAAGACTCAAAACAAGAAAAACAGCTAAGCAATGCCAAAAACTTTTATTAAAAAACAAAGCTTTCAGATAAAAAATTCTTCCTCAATGTAATAAAACATCATGGTATCAGACAAGTAACTTATTTTTCTTTGTCATGCTAGATCTTAAATCCCTCTTTACTGTTATTCCTAACCAATATGGCAAGAATGTTATAAGGGATATCTTATGTCGGCATAGTCATTACAAAGGGAGGGAGATTGAAACATTATGCGAACTTCTTAACCTCATGCTTAGTAGTAATATTTTCATTTTTAATGAACAAATGTACCATCAAAAAGTTGAGGTAGCGATGGGTACTTCCATCTCTAACACTTATGCAAACCTAACCCTTAGTGACTGGGAAGATAATTTTATTTATAATGGGCCAACTAACTTCTCAGAAGTTAGATTTTATATGTGCTTTGTGGACAAAGTGTTTTTCATTTGATCAGGAGAATATGATGTGTTACTTCAGTTTCGCGACTATTTAAATTCTACTACTGATTTTTTAAAATTTGATATGACTTCTGCTAATGAGATTCATTTTTTTTAGATGTTAATTTGATCCAGGATGGTTTGAACTTACATACAAGTATTTATAAAAAGTCTGTGCATAAAAGTAAGTATTTACACAGAAAGAGCATTCATCCAAAGCATACTTTTCAAGGTATAGTAAGAAGTCAGTATCTACATGCAAGCCATTTGAATACCAGAGATGAGGCTTGCATAGAGCAGATCCTCACTATGACAGCTGAATTTGAGGGAAGGAGTTATGATAGTAATATGCTCCGACATGAAAGAAGTAATGGCATTAATGCAAGAAATAATACTGCAAAGCCCTATTTTTTAAATACTACCCCAGTTCAGCAAATACCTAGAGAAAATAAATATTTGCACTATGTAACTACCTACAGTAGGTGCAATTCAGAAGTTAAGGAAATAATTTCTAAGAATTGGAATATAGTGAGGGTTTTACCTGAACTATCTAATATTATACTGGAACATCCATCTTTTGCTCTTATGGACTGTACAAACTTAAGAAATAAATTATGCTACAAAGATAGGCAAATGAATAAAAGATGGTTTGATCTTTAATAAAGCAGGTACCTATCCATGCTCCAATTGTTCTTGCTGCAATGCTATTTGTAATAGTAACATTTTTATTCATCCAGTAATGCAAAAGGAATATGTTTTTACATGCACAGCTACTTGTAATACTTCATATATAGTCTATTTGGCTACATGTAAATGTTGTCCAAGCTTCTATGTAGGTAAATCAACCAGAAGGCTAAGGGACTGCATAGTTGAACATAGATCTGATGCTTGTAGGGCTGTTTTTGCCAATCTATTGCTAAACATATAGTAGAAAGTGGTAATCAACATGAATTCACCTTTAGAGTTATTGATATTTTATACAAGAGGTGGAGATATGAATAATAATTTGGAACTAAAAGAGTATAGCTGGATAATCAGACTAAAAGCTGATCATTACCTGGTATAAATAAGATGGTTACAATTAAACCGGTTTTAAAACATAAGCAACTTTGCTTTAAATAGTTGTGAGTAAAAAAAAAAATGAATTGATATGTTCTTAATTGTTTTTGCATTTTGGTTGTCTGTTGTTTGTATTGTGACTATGTTAAGTTGCTATATAAATGTGTTAAAATCACTGTGTTTTATTACACCAAGGAAGGATTTTTTATCTGAATGCTTTGTTTTTTAATAAAAGTCATTGCTGTTGCTTAAACGTTTTTCTTGTTTTGTTTTGCACTTAGTTCTGAATGGTCAGCTTTATCACGGTTCTTTGGTTCCTTTTTTTGTATCTCAAATAAGACTCCCCAGTGAAATAGCAGATGTAGAGTTGAGTTCTCAGCTGAGTATTCCAAGCCAAGTCCTCCACCACTCTCTCTGTGAAACCAGTCCTCTGTGTCCCTGCTCCAAGTAGCTGACACACACACACACACACACACACACACACACACACACACACACACACACACACACACACACACGTGAAAGGCTGGCACAGACTTACCACCTATGCCTCCTTTGCCCAGACTATAAGGTAGATACCGCCACCAGACCACTACTCAAAGGCTGTTTCAAGGGTATCCAATTATACTGAGTAAAATTAATACTAAGACAAATGGTAATGTTTGACCAATGCAGCAATGCTTTCAGGAGCAGCCACAGTGTCACCAAATAAATATAAGCAATCTCAAAGGTTAAAATATTATCTAAAAGACCAGCCACAATGAAAAGTTTAAATATATTTAATAATAAATAATAAAAGAACACGAAAATACTAAATATCTATTTACAATAAAACCACATTTTCAATGACAGAACATATTAAAAATAACACAGTGGAAAGATTCACACAGATACAGAAAAACAATACTTAACTAATTTCACTATATTTTCCTTACTGATCTAAAGAATTACTGGCCTCTAGTTCACTTACTAGAGCAAGCCAAGATGAAGTAGGTGAGGGATCCTTCTTTGTCAGGTTTCACAAACAGACTGCCCTGAGACTTTTGTCTCATCTAGTATTAAAGCATCATTTCAGTGTGTCTTACAGAATGAAATCACACACATCTGGTCATCTGATGTCTGGTTCCCACACTACCCGCTTTACTAGAAACTGAACCAGAATCTAGCACATATGTGTAATAATACACACACATATAGCTTTGCTAAGATGTGTTATAGCATCTGGAAGCTATAAAACCATTTCAAAAAGTTTCACCCTTCTAGGGTAGCAATTAGTTCAGCCCTAAAGATAATACAGTAGTATTCCTAGTCCTGTTTTTCACAGACATTTTGTCTCTGGCTGCAATCAGAACTGTAATATACAATCTTTATGGCTTAAACCAGGTAATTTAATTTCAGACTATTTTTCAAAGTTAGCT
The DNA here is from genome assembly GCF_019279795.1 of Protopterus annectens. Taxonomy (NCBI): domain Eukaryota; kingdom Metazoa; phylum Chordata; order Ceratodontiformes; family Protopteridae; genus Protopterus; species Protopterus annectens. Next base: position 687,514,529 of record NC_056734.1, on the reverse strand, counting down.
GGACTGAGATTGACCTCTTTTCTTCCAATATCCTCTGTTACAATATATTCATTTCAACAGTTACAATACAGTCTGACATACAGGTATATTTTTTTAATGTCCAGCAGGACCCACTGTTGGTACATTTTTAACCTAAGCAGCTTTACAAATACCTTTTCAACACAAGCACCTGTACAAATTAGTTTGATATACGAATGAGATATCATTCTTTACAAAACTCTAGTTAGCTATACTGGCACTGCCTCACATCATCATAGTAAAAATAAAACGTTGTTACTTAAATCAGTTAGTCAAGCTTCTTCAAGTTTATACTGGAAAATCTTTATGTGGAAATATATGCATAGAATGTTTGTTACTCCCTATAAAATCTGTAATTTTAGTAAAATGACAGTTTCAGTTTACTGGAGATGCAGCAAAGATGTAAATGCTGATTGGCTATACATGTATATGGATTGTGAAAAATTAAATGTATATTGGGAAGAGATTAGTGTGTTTTAAGAAGTTCTGGCCTGATAATTCTTCAACTAGATCAGTAATACTAATGAATGTTCCACTTCCTGTATCTCAAAAAGCAAAAAAGCAAAAAATGTTTGGGGCTTCCTTGACAGTTGCTATAAAAGTTATTACAAAACATTGGTAATCAAACTCAGTTCCTATGTTCAAAGATTTTTTAAATTTAACAGCAATACAGTGTACAACTGAAAAATAAGTTATCAGAATAAGATCTATAAATTATACTAAGACTTTTAATGGTTGGGATAACCTTAAAGTGCTGCTATTGAAATACCTAGACCCTTAATGTGTTAACTGTATAAGATTATCATGATGATTCAATGTTTTCTGATCATTGTATAAGAATATGTGATGTTGAGTTTCTTCTTTTCTTTGTATATACTGTAAATATGTTAAATTTATTAAAACATTTCTGAAAAAATGCAGAGTCATATAAAAACTTTTATTCTAGCAACTTTCTAAGTTTATAAAAGCAATATTTAAAAAATGTCTCTGCTTTATTTTTGGCTTTGTTCAGATTTCTTGTACTAAGTTGTTGAGAGGTATGCAGTGCAAGTCAATATCCTGCAGGTCCAAAGAGTATGTCCAGCCTGTATCTGATAACAAAGTAGGAATGACTACACCATGCCCATAGATATTTCTTTGGAAATGAAGTTATTGACGCCTCTTAGGTCTTTTGCCACTTTAAGCAATAAAGACAATTTAAAATAATATCTTAACCTTTGCTAGTTTGGTGGGACCTCTTGGATGGCTGTCTTTGATGGGTCTATATTACCATATCAAATGGTAACAATCTCGAACACTCATATGAGTGAAAACGCAGGTAAACAAACTTGCTGTTGGGGGCTGTGCCCCCACACCCCCCGCTAAATATATATTCCAACTCTGAGGTCGCACTACAGTGAGGAAAGGGCAAATATTTCAATCCTCATTGTACCACGACCCAAAAAAAAGTTCGTTTACCTGCGTTTTTGCTCATATGAGCGTTCAAGATTTTTATCATTTGATATGGTAGTATAGACCTGTCTTTGATAGGAGGCTAGATACTTCCTGTTGTATAGATTTCTTCTAATGGGATGAAACATCAGACAAGGGAAAGGAGGACAGTACTGGCTGAGCTTTGAAGGATATCCTGTATCCTTGGAGAACTTCAACATTGCAACCATCCAACTAGCCCACTTTAGCGTATTTAAAATACCTAATACCCCCAGTCTCTCCCTACACTACAACTGGCATATTATTAAAACTATAAAAAGATAGATTCACACACCATGTAAACTTACTCTAAGTGGAGATATACACCCAAACCCAGGGCCAAACCCTATTACACCTAACTTACCCTCTCAAAATAACACTAACCCCCAACATCTGTTAGCTCTCCATAGGAACTCTACCGACCTTCTACTACTAAACTTCAGGATTAGAAGTATCAAAAGTAAAATCCATGAACTCCATGCTACTCTCTCCATTTACTCACCCAAGATAGTGTTATTAACTGAAACATGGCTAGCACCAGATACTAGTGGCAATGAAAGCCTACCTCCTGGATATAGTATCATTTGGGGAGACATGAAAGGTAAAAGGGGAGGTAGTTTGGCAATACTTTTCAAAAATCACCTGAACCTAGAATTATCCAATGCAAATCCCCCCAGTCTTGGCAATGCCAAGGTAATCTTCTCTAAACTTAAATATAACTCCAAAAAATCATAAACATAATAGGACTCTACATCCCACCAGGTAATAATGTCCCCACCCTAGAAAGCCTACTACAATGGTCTACAGAAATTGTTTCACAAGAAACAATAATCACAGGAGATGTAAACATAGACTGGCTTCCCTGTAACTCTCTGAACCCAACTAATCACATTAATCTCTATGGATTCACCCAAATTATCAGAACATATACGAAGATAGACAAACCATCCAACAAACAATCCATCCTGGACTGGATATTAACCAACAGACTTACATTATCCACACAATCTGGCTATCTCCCAGACAGCCTTAGTGATCATCTCCCTACATTCCTCCTTAGGCAACGTACCTTTCCACCAAAACCTACTACATACCAACTAATTAGAAACAAAAAGAACTTTAACCCCAATACCTTCTTAGCCAGTCTTAACCAATGTAACTGGGAACCACTTAGACAACTCCCCCTAGCGGATGCTGTTCAATATTTTAACTTTACCTTTCTAGATATTGTAAACATAAAAGCACCCCCCTAGATCCTTAAGAATCAAATCAAACTTTGCCCCATGGCTTAGAAAGGAAACTAGATCATTGCTAAAACAGAGGGACAAAGCCTGCACCCTTGCACAGCAGGAACATGACCCACAAAGCAAGTCTATTGCGAACTTAGAAATAAGCAAAAAAGACAAGTAAAACAGGACAAAATATGATATTACCAGGCGGCACAAAGTACACATAAAAACAACCCACAGAAATTCTGGTCAGTCATGAATAAAATACTCCAACCTGGTAAAGCTAGCACTCCCTCCCCAACCACCGATAATCCAAACAATATAGTCACCAATTTAACAAATATTTCACCAAAACCATTTCAGCCCTCTCTATCACTCACTTCCCTGCCACCACAAATACTGAACCTAAATCTCAAAATAGTAACTACAAACCCACCGCCACAAATATTGAACTTAAATCTCAAAATAGATACTACCAACCAATATCGCATAACGATAACACATTCTCTCTTCAACCAGTCCCACATGACCTAATGAAAAACTATTAACAATTAAGACCCACCACACTAGCCACTGATGACCTTCCATATGACATTCTCAGAACCGCTGCCAACAGTATCGCTTACCCTGTATCTATCCTTATCAACAGATCCATCTCTGAATACCATGTCCCTACAATTTGGAAGACATTATATGTTATTCCAATTCACAAAGGAGGCAATTCTACTGACATATCCAACTATCGACCAATAGCTATCTTGTCCCCACTGTCTAAAATATTAGAGAAATGCATGCATGTACAATTAATAGCATACCTACAGAAACACAGTCTCCTATCCAACACCCAACATGGTTTCCTCCCCCCACCACAGTACCACCACAGCTCCACTATCTTTCCCCAACACAATCAACCAACATAGAAACAATGGTCATATTGTATCTGCAGTCTTTCTTGACCTCTCCAATGCCTTTGACATGGTATCCTACCCCAAACTACTTGAATCACTCTCTGAACTGAATATAACTCCACCAACACTTTTCTGGTTTCATCATTACCTTACTGGACGCCACCAAGCAGTACTTTGGCAACAGAACCTCTCTCCTCTACTGTCACAATCCCTAGGTATGCCTTAAGTGTCTATACTAGGTCATCTCCTCTTCTCCAGCTTTACTAACAAACTCCAGAGTTCTGAACCACAAGCTACAGTGATTCAGTATGCAGATGACTTAATTTTGATCTGCTCAGCTCCCACAACAACAGAGTTACAGTTACTTACACAAGATTCCTTCATTGCAGTAAAATCCTGGTTAAGCAATGCTCAACTAATTTTGAACCCTAATAAAACTAAACTTATGCTTTTCTATCCTACCAGGACACCAAAATCCCCCCTTTTAATATTACATCAAAAAAACACACTATCATCTCTCCCATATGCCATACTAAACTCATGGGAATCATGGTAGATCCTAACCTGAGATATGACATCCATATCTCACAAACTATAAATAAAGTTCACAAAAAACTTGGCATGCTGTATAGAAAAACAGACCTGACTAAGCTAGAGTCCTGCTACAAAAAAATTGCTAAGTTTGCCACAGACTCCCCTTTCAGGACACATCACTGCTCTGCACTTAGACAACCGAGTGGCTAGAACTCCCACAACTCTTACTCTACAATCAATTAATCACAGCCCATAAGGTGCTCTACCAATCACATAAAACTCCTGTCCTTGTGAACCTAATACATCCCTACGTCAACAACAGGACCCTCCACTCTAATAATAAACCCCTATTAAGCGTAACCAAATCCAATAACACTGCTGGGGAGTCCCTTTTCTCCACCTTCATAGCTAAAACCCTGAACAAGCTGCCTTATATATTACTTCCAATACCAGTTTACCCCATTTCAAAAGAACACTAAAAACTCACCTAACTTCTACATGGCTGTGCTCCTGCAACAACCCAGGATGATCTCTTAATCTACTTCCCTAGCATCTATTCCCCAACTTTACAAACTCCATTACTCTACTTTCCCTCTCATTTGCACTGTTCATAAGTGTATACTATATCTTATTCTTGTTAAGGATGTCTCATTTGCAATTATACTGCAGTCTGATATTGTTATACACTGCTAATTGCACCGTACATTCTGTAATACCATCTCAGTTTACATATATCTATATGTTTATTACTCATAAGGTAAATGTAATAACATCTCAGTTTACATATGTTTATATGTATATCACTCATAAGGTAAATGACTTACTATTCTGTGTACTCATTATTTGCCTCTCTCTAAATACATGATATACTCCTTTATTTACTATATTGAACTACAATGCACACGTATATTTGCACTTGTACTTTTTGTTACTGTGTAGCTTTTACTAGATGTGGAGCTTTTCTCCTGGGCCTCCGCTGTAAAAGGACTTGTGTCCAGTGGGACTTTCCTGGTAAACAAATGTAAAATAAAATAAATAAATCAATGGCTTTATCCTTCAGTCTGTGGTGATGAACTTCCAGGAAGACAGCTGGAGGAATAGACAGCCTGTGACTGTATCCAGGGTTGGGCAGTGAGGCAAAACCTCAGGAATGCTGCTGTCTGGCTATGGATGGGCAATGTCCTCCATGATTTTGTTGAGGAGCTTTTCCTTTAGGCCTATGACCTTGCTGGAAGCTGTCATGGAAAATGGACTTTGTCCGAGCTACCTGACACTGAGGCCTGGTCAATGTACTGCTGACTCCACTGCATCATTAAAGTGGCTGAAATATAATGCCCACAGCTGTGAGGGTTTTTCCCTCCTTCTCAAAGTTTTTCAAGTGGTGGTATACATGTGGACCAAAAAACACCTATGAATGGTGAGCCCATGAAAGTTGTTTTTGTGGTTTCAAGAAACTCCATTAGGTGAAACCAGATGTGCAGGTAGATGACAAAGCAGCATCCAGTTGCCCTGGCATCCTTCTCAACAACATTATAAAGAATGTGCATCATGAGATTTCCCATGCGGGAGAAAAATGAGAACTGGGACAAATTTATCTCTGCATGGGGCACCTGGCAACTATTCAAAACTCAGGTGCATTTTGTCAGAAATGTCATGTTTGAAATCCACCTTATGACTGCCTGGATAGCAAAGGTGGAAGACCTATAAATGCACTTCCCAAACCTCTGCACAGCTCCAAACCCTCAGTCTGTGAGATGGACAGCAAGGGTCTAGGTAGATGAAGAACTTCTGAGGGCTATTACCGAGATTAGAGTGTGTGACATTCATGCCTCAGTCCAAAAGGTCCATAATCTGGGAAACCAGAGGATGCAGAATTAATATTCTTCAGAACTAGGTCCACTATACTGTGGTTTTCACAAGCAAACTTTGGTAGCAGTCTTTAAGCCTGGCAGTTGGTTTACAGGATTAAGGAGCTGTTAACAAGCTGCTTTCTGTGGTTCAGTGGTGCGAGGTTTGATTCCCTCAGCATCCATTGCCTAACTGTGTGACACTGTGCAATTTGCTTAACCAGACAGCGCTACTGGGATGAGTCTGAAAAAGGTCCATGGAAATCAATGTTCTACCCTGGAAAAAATATAAATAAATAAATAATGATGTCCACCAAAGGTGTATCATGTGAGAAGATTGTAAGGTAGACCCACAAGCCCTAAGAACTCTTCTTTGTCAAGGGTAGCAAAGTTAGTGGACCAAACTTCACCCTCACAGAATTCTTTCTAAGATCTCCCCAAATGTGGATTGATCTAGAGGGATGCAGAAGACTGACAACCTCTCTGTCATCAACATCTCTCTTGGGGTACCCTAATGTGGAGCACAGAGATGGTAAGTAGCCTTCCTGGGTCTCTTCAGGGGGATTCCAAAGATTATGATGAGATCTACTCAGAAGATAATGCCTCTTTGGATCTGTAGATGCCTTGTATGCCAGGCATAGATCACCTCTCAGTAACCTGTAGGAGATAGAGTATAGAGAGAGGGCTTTAGGGTAATCCATATAGGACAATACGTTTATACCCTGGATTCTCATGGTAAGGAACATTTGTTGGCATTCCAACTGTCGCACTTTTTTTTTTAAACACCTTTATTGAATTATCACTTGTGACACAGGCAATTTTACATTTATAAACAAGTAATCAAACTGTATTAACAAGTTCATGTTTACAAACATTATACTTCACATATATTGCTATATATCATATAACCTAAGCAACATTACATAAATTATTCAATCCCTGCCCCCCTTTTTAACAAGAAACATCTTTATTGCATCATCACTTAGGACATAGCAATCTTACATTTATATAAATGAAAACAAACCACACCAACACAATCCTCGTTGCAAGCATTTTACATCACAAACCATATATTCCCAGTTGCAAACATTATACATAATTTACAATCTACCCAATCATTTCAGTCAAATATTACATAGTTCATTTTAGTCCTGCCTTCTTATAAACCTCATTACTCCCCTGTATATATTGTTCCCACAATTCCCATGTTTTCCTATGAGGTTTGTTCCTACCCTTTTCTAAATATCTCAATTCCAGTTGTTTAATCTCTGTTACTATATTCACTACTTCTAGTATAGTTGGTTTAGATTTTGATTTCCATTTTTTAGTAATTGCTTTTTTGACAGCGACCGTAATTAGACACAGCAAGGCCTTACCACATCTATACAATTGCGATTCTGTATCACTGCTCAGAAAAATCACCCCCCTCATCACACCAATCTGCCTACCCAGCATCTCCAACAGTGTATCCCACAGGGAATCCTTAAAGTCCACCAATTCACCACATTCCCAGAAAATATGTTCCCAATTACCTCTTTCTTCCCTGTCACACCTCCAGCATTTGCTGTCTCCATGAGGAAGAATTCTCTGGAATCTATAAAAATATCTATGTAAACATTTCCAAGCAAAAATCCTAAATCTTCTATGATTTTGTTGCATATTTGGGAGACATACTTATATCCTCCCATTGCTTCTTTGTGAATTGCTTATCCAATCTCTCTTCCCAATTCCTTCTAGCCTCCTCTGATTGATTCTTATAGTCATCATACAATATTTCACATGCTGTACTAATTATTCCTTTTTTAATGGCAGCTTCTGTTCTAGAGTCTACTAAAAACTTTACCAGGCTGGTCTTTTGTTTAGGACCCCCCCCCCCAACTGCTGTATATGTTTGATCAGGTACACGATGAAGGGAGCATTATACTCAATGATGGGTCTGATAAGGGCCATATAAAGTGCACTATGACTTCCTTGGACCTGAATACCATGCCCTTACTTATAAGTTGGGTGACACAGAATGATTTTCTTACTGCCTTAGCCACATGTTGGTCAAAGCCCAGATTACTGTCTACATATGTTCAGTTATTCATCTCTGTTGCTCCCTCTTGTAAGATGTTTGTGTCATGGGAGGAATATCTATGATAGCTCCCAAGCTGCAGTCATCTGTGAACTTGGTCAGTCAAATGTCTTTGACATTAACCTTTATCTCCAAGATGTAGATGCCAAATAGGAGCATTCTCATCACAGAGCCCTGAAGCACCACAGTGGTGACCATTCTCTTAGTGGAGGTAGTATCACCAATCCTGATTTCCTGTGTCCTGTCTGTGAGCCAGCTGGCAATCCAGCGAGTTATGTGGGGGTTTATGCCCAGATCGTTGAGTTTGTCAACTATACCCAAATTGGGTACTGTATAGAACACCTTAGCCAGGTCCAGGTAGGCGCTATGCACCAATTTCTCCCCATCCATTGCCTTGATGACCTTCTCAAAGAAGTCCACCAGGTTTAGAAGGCGTGATCTTCCCTTAGCAAAGCCAAACTGGGTTAGATCCAATGTCTTAAAGTTGCCTATATCTTTGTTGATCATTTCCATGATAGCTCGTTCTGTGGCTTTGTATATTGGACTAGTCAGACTAATAGGTCTGTGGTTTCTTGGGTCAGTTGATAGTTCACCCTTGTGAAGTGGGATAATCATTGCAGTCCTCCATTCCTGTGGTACAAAGCCTGTTTTGAAAAAATAGTTGAAAAGTGACTCAACTGATGCTGCTAGGTCATGTTTCCAGCTATTTAGAAGGCATCCCTGGATACTGTTGGGGCCCACTGAGGCTGTGTTTGTGGCCTTAGCAAGCACCACTGGGACCTGCTCCATGTTAATAGTTGGGGGGACGGTGATGCTGGTAGGTATTTTGTGCAGTGAGGCAGGAGGATTGAAATTTGAGCTGAATTTGTCAGCCAAATTGGCTTATGTCACTCTTCTCAGTGAAGGTGACATCACTGACCACCAGTTTGGTATACTGATGTGTGCAGCGCTGCTGCCTTTGAGGTTTTGGACATAGCTGTAGAAGGCCTTGTGTTTGTCTTTAGCCTATCAGGCTATCTTAACCTCCTAATTGGTCTTGTTGGAATTAATTAGGCCTCTTAGTTTCCTGTTTAGTTTAATTAGAAAGCTTTTATCATTATGGAAGTTGTTTTTCCCTAATTTTAGCCATGCCTTTTTCCTTCTATTATAAATCCTGTTAAGGTTAGGAGTTCACCAGTGTGGTTTGTTTTTAGTGTCTGTTTTGGGCTTACTTATAGTAGGTACATCAACCTCTATACAGCCATTTACATGGCTGAACAAGATCTCTCTCTGTGAACAATTCCTCATAGGTTGTTGAGAACTCTGAGTTGGGAGAGGCATTGCATTTGGTAAATTATTGCTTAATATGGGGTAGTTTGCTTTGCAATAGTTAGTAACTGTTACAGGGTTTGTTGGGTTACTGAGTTGTTTTTTTATTTTAAACAAGACAGCTTTGTGGCCCAACCTCACCAGTAAGGAGATGACACTCAGGAAGGGTGCAGCACTCTCACATATTATTGAGTACCAGGTCCATTATGTTTGAACATCTGGCGGGTGTGGGCACTATCTGCTCAAGGGTATTTATTTTAATAAAGTCCAGAAATCGTTGTGCCTGCGAGTATGAAGCAGTGCATATTTTCCAGTCTATATAGGGGTAATTTAATCTTTGTTGAAGGTTGTGTGTCAGGGCCAGCAACTCGGCACATAAAAATCTACTGCCAATCATTAGCTGACCGGAGTTCCGCTGTGGCGACCCCTAACCGGGAAAAAGCCGAAAGACACAACAACAACAACAACAATAACATAGGGGTAATGTAAGACTCCGATGAGTATGGTATTTAGTTTAATAGTCAGTATCTCTAGTAGGTGTTGGTATGAGCTATGGGACTCTAGGGACACAGAGGCAACCCTATAGCTTGCTAGGATATGGTATGGGACTTTTTCTATGGTGATATGCATGTGGATACATTTCAGGGAATCATCCTGTTTAATCAACATAGAATTATGCTAATATAGATTGAGAATCCTTCACCTTTTGTCCCTGTCTGTGTAATCATCTAAATGTGCGGAAGGCACTACAGCCTTGCACTGCCAGAGTACTTTTTGTGGATTTAAACCATGTCTGAGTAATAGCACAGATGTCTGCATTCTCTAGTGAGAGGACAGCTTGAAGGGTGTGGAGTTTCTTGTTTAGGCTCCTAGGATTGAGTAGTAACACCTTTAGGTTACTTTGGGTTTTATTTGCTATGTTGGTAGTTTTGTAAATTTGGCATTGCCTAAAAAGGCTCCAAGGAGTGGATAAAGTTTCAGTTAATATTCTCAAGCCTAAGGGAGATAGGTGAAGATTATCCTTTGCAACGCAATGTGGTCTGTTAACCATGTCCACTCATGCTGACAAATATTGAATATCCCAAGAAAAACACCAGAAACTAAGTCAATTATTGAAGTCAATCATCTTTTGTTCATACTGTGCCATCACCCTTGATGACGGTAGAATGCTGGTCACTACAAGGCACATACCTGCCTGGGACACATATTCAGAGAGATCAACAATGTCTCTCTTCATATAGTCCAGGGAAGTATGTCTCAGGTCATTAACTCCCACATTTACCATGATAGAATCATACCTGGTGTATATGACTTCAGTGTCTGTATAACTTCACGGATCATGTTACCAAGTAAGCAACTAACCATTATCTTCTCCTTGTTCAGTCTGGTGCATATAGCATCTGTGTGTTGTACAAGTGAGTCCCCTATGGCAAGAGTCATTGATAATGTTTCTGCATGCCTTATGGATTTTGGTCTTGCGGCTCCACTAGGTGTAGGAATATGGGTCTATATCAGAATCGCAAACGTTCACAATGTCGAATCTGACATAGTCGACACATAAACAGCGAAACTGCAGAACATCGAAGAGGTAAACGGAAATCTCCGTAAAGGGAGATTTCCGCTTACTTCAATGTAGTGCGGTCTCGGAGTTGGAATATTTAAGTAGCGAGGGTGTGGGGAGTGTGGGGGACTTGCCCCCCTGCTTAAAGCAAGTAGGTCTATTTTTTGACTTTTTGTGATGTTTTTATTAGGTGTTCAATGTTACTGGACTTCGACGATATGGTGTTGATCATATCGTATTCAAAGTTCAGTAACTTCGAGCATCTAATATAAACCCTAGGAATATATGTGGTGTTTGGTGTTGCTTTTGGTGTGAGTGCTTTAGAGATTTCTGAGGATAGGTATTTCCATTTATAGGCTTAGGACATCTTTGAGGTTTAGGAAGACTGCTTTTTAGTGCCTCAGCAAAGGTTGTTAAATGTGTGTGGTGGACACTGTGTCTGTGTGTGGTAAATGTAGAGTGTGAATGTTTTTGACAACCCTGTTTGTATGCAAAATGTTTGCTTCTAGTAAAATTGCATACTGCGTTTTTTTTTAAGATTAATTGATTGTCTGTGAACATAAGACAATTGCTCCATTGTCTCAGGATACCGATATACCAAACAGGCTATCAGACATTTGGAAATTGCATATCTATGTTGTCCAGATCTGCATTTGGTTGGGCTACTGTAGGTCATTGCCTGGGTATGCAGCAAATTAGCCATCAATCAAGATCGATCTTTTACAGGTTCATAGGTAAATACTAGGCTAGCTGCCCTTGCAGGCCATTTTAAGCCTAGCCAATTTCCCTTCAAAGATGACAATCAAACCCTGTACCTTGTGACTGTGAAGTAAACACCTTAATCATTATGCTAATACCCATTTTCTGCATGCACTCAGAGTGTTGCATCAACTGTTGCCATCTCTCTTATTTCAGTGACAATGTCCTAACTTCTTTGACAGTCATGCCTGACTCTCACAGGCCTTCTCATATGCACTCCATCCATCTCTTGAAATCCTCATTTCCTCTTGTTTTCTCCTGTCTCTTTCAAATCTTCACCAGATTGTCTTCTGCTTTCCTGCACATGTGCCCAAACCACCATAATCTGGTCTCTTTCTCTCTGGAACGGAAGCTACTTTGGCTGCACCATTTCTTCATCTGTCCCACAGTGTGAATCCTGCCAACCACCTCTAGAACTTCATCTCCATCACATTTAGCTTCTGCTATTGTGCTACTTTTACTGCCCAGGTTTCTGTACCATACAGTAGTACTGGTCACAACACTGTTTTGTACTCCTTACTTTTCATCTTCTTTGGCATTCGCCTATCACACAATACCCCTGACATTCTGTGTCACTTGGCCACAGCCCTCTGATTCTGGCTTTGACCTCCTCATTCCGTCTTCCTTTCCCTCAATCACCCATCCCAGATACATAAAGCTGTTAACCTTTTCCACTTTTTTCCCCTACTATCCCAATTTTCAGCTTCTTCTTATTTCCTCCCATTTGCTGCCATGACAACCGTCTTGTCTGTACCCAGTTTCATCCTATGTGTCTTTAGTTTTTAATTCCATTCCCCTATCATTCGCTGACATTCCTATTCAAATTCTACTTGTAATGCCACATTGTCTGCATACAGCAGCTTTATTGATCTAACCCCTCCCAAACAATGGGAAGCAGAGTACAAAGGATTAGTCCAGATAAAATCACTAAACCTTCGTACTCTGTTTCTTGTTAGTCCTGTCACCCTGTGGGTCACAGGTGGGATACTAGACTTCACTCAAGCCCCCTGGATTACTGTTGTTTTCTCCAACAGAATGGGGAGAAAATGCCACTATTAAACCTCTGCACCCAATAGAAAAGACAGGGCAAGAAGTGCCAGAAAACCTCTTCTGTGCCCTGAGCATGGCCTGTTCCAACCTTTCATAAACTATGACAGAGAAGATAGGAGAGGGAGCATATCTAGGTATAGCTGACAAAGACTTCTAAACAGAATGGGAAACCAAGTTGACCACCTTAATCACCATCAATGGAGGAAGCTTAATAGTTTCCAACAAGAGTCAACCACCTTCTAGGCACAGGCTGTTACATAATGAATTAAAAGATGGAAACCTGACAGGTGACAGAGACAGAAGTAACTAAATATCTTCTTTTAACTTCAGACTGAAAATGTCCCAATAAAGATGCCTTTTTACTGAGGTAAACAATTAACCAGAGACTGTTCTATCAAATAATGCTTTCACTGCTCTTTTCAACTGTTTGCAGTCATCTGCAAACTTGGTCATCCAGAGTCCCTTGATATCAGTCTGATATCAGAGTAATAAATACCAAACAGGAGTGAGCCCCAGTGTTGATCCCTGGGGGATCCCACTAGTAGTGTGCCTATTATAGAACAGCGTGTTCTTGTTTCTGATTTCTATCTATGAACTAGTTTGCTATCCACTAGCTTTTATAAGGGTTTACATTGTTTGATTAGTTTTTACAACAATGCCCAAGTGTGGAATGGTATAAAAGGCCTTAGCCATGTCAAAGTATGCTGTACATACTGATTTGACCTCATCTGGTATACGGTAACTTTTCCAAAGAAGACCACTAATTTAATCAGGCAGGATATGCCCTTCACAGACTCATACTGGTTTGGAGCACATGATTGTTCATTTCCAATATCTTTGTATGTGAAGTCTGAACATTACTTCCTCTCTGTCCTTTTTTTTTTCTTTTGTGAATTATTTTACACAGGCAGTACCTGCAAATGATCGGTTGTGAAAAGTGTATCACACCGGTAATCAAATATAAAATAAATAAAAAAATGCTTTCCATAATATTACACATAAGGCCAGTAAGGGTTATCAGTCTATAGTTGGCAGGATCTGTGGTGAAGTATACCCTTGTGGAGGAAAACAACCAAAGCTGTTCTCCATGCTTCTAGTATGAAACCATTTGAGAGACAGTTGATAAACAGGTTCAGAACTAGGTCAGTAAGGCAGTGGTTCATACTGACAAGAAGGCATAATCTCTGGCTTCACAGAGCTGATTTTCCTCCTGTGAGACAGATTTTAGGATCTGCGCAGAGGTGTTACCTACAAGTTACAGATATGCAGTCAAAGAGAGAAGCTGGGAGAGAAAGAGGGCAGAAATTAAAATTAAATGTTTCAGCTAATCCCCAGGAGATGAGTGGGAGCTATTGTTATGTATCAGCTCAGTGAAGTGTTGGGTATTGTTCCTAAGATTTCTAACACAGTTAAAAAAGGACTTATGGTTATACTTGATGGAATTGGTGATTTTCAGTTCACAACTAGCATTGGTAGATTTGATTTGATTCACAAGTTCTTTGTCTAACTCTCTGAGTTTAGTTTTGGAGCAAGAGACCTTCAGTTTATACATAAGAGTGATGAATTTCTTTCTATTATTTATACAGCTGGTTTATAGCAGAGTTCTACCATATGAGGTTTGTTCATAAACTTCATGTAGCATTTGTGTTGAATCAGGGCCAATGTCTTGATGAAGAAACTGAAGGAAGTATAGAAACTTTGTAAATACCGCAGTGTTAGCTACTGAGGTTCTCAAGGGAAAGTTTTTTGTTTTAAACTACATGATGTTATCAGCTAATGGTAGCAAGTTAGCCTTAGGTAAATATTTAATGACAGTAGGTTTTGTGGACATTCTGGGTATGGTCCTCATGGTAAAAACACCGAATGGTATCCAGATTAGACCAGCTATGATGTTACTATAGGCATGGGGTATAGTAGCGCTACATTTGTGATGACCAGGCTCAGATAACTCAAGCATCTGGTAGGGAGTGCGCTATCTGGTCTGGACAGTTTGCATTAATAACATTTTGGAATCTCTGTACACATTTATTTGCAGTAGTGTAGGTCTGCCAGTTTATAGATGGAAAGCTGAAATTTCCAAGAATAATAGTGTTTGTTTCAATGGTAATTGATTCCAGCTTGTCTATATATGCCTCATAGTTTGTGGATGACAAAGAAGGAGTTCTGTAACTGGTTAAGATATGGTAAGAGATCTTATGGATAGTTAATATAGTGTGTAGGATTTCAGGATTTCAAGGTCATTATTAAACAGTACGGGTCTAGATGAGATGTTCTTTTGGAAAAATATGGGCACAACAGAAACAGAGACACCCCCCAAAAGAGGCTCTGAATGAGTGCTAGGCAATGGAACCTGATAGGGAGGGTGTGTTATCACTGCACTGGTACCAAATTTCAGTGATAATACAGATGTCAGTATTTTCTAGGGTCAGGAAAGCAATTTCTTATGGAGACTTGTAGTACTGAGTAATGTTGCTTTGTTGCTGTCCTGATTTAGTTTAACTAGGTTAATGGATTGCATTGACTGGCATTGCCTGCTAATGGCACTATAGGGTGGAAAAAGTCTTTGGCAATAAGAGAAGGCCATGAGGAGAGAGGTTCAGTCCATCCCTTGAGAAACAGTTAGGATTATTGATAATCTTTTCTAGGTAGACATGTGTTGGATCCTCTTGGATTACATCAGTAACTAAGCCAATTGTCGAAGTCAGTTATCTTTTCTTTATATTGTGACATCATTCTCAGTTACGGTAGAATGCTGTTCAATACTAGCTAAATACCTGTTTTGGAAGCATACAAAGAGTGGCCATCAATGTCTCTCTTCATATAATCCAAAAGAGTGCATCTCAGGCCATTTATGTCCATGTCATATAAATGCCTGAAGTGAAATGACTAGAGAGCATTAATGGCCTGTCACAGCCTGACACCTGAAAGGCAGCACTCTCTCAACCTTCCTTGCTTAGAGTGGGTTGTCTATCTCTCTCACTATGGAGGGACCTATGGCTTGGAAAATTATAAATGTGACGAGTGGTCCAGAAAGCCTTAAGGATCTTGGTGTGCAAGTTTGGTGATTCCCTCATAGTTGCTTTTGTACTGAAAGGTGCTGCGTTTGCAACTGTTGAAATGTCATTTTGTTACTGAGGAATTTGTGTGTCAACCTTTTACCTTGGAGCCCTTTGATGCCTACAGAGTTTTCTTAAGAGCCTCAACATATAAAGACTTAGTATTTGATGAGTGGCATCCTTCACATGAGATGGTAACTCATTCATTCCAACGGAGCTCTGGAGTTTTGCACTGTAACTTCCAATTGTCAGAGCCTAAGTCTTTTGACAGAATCAGATTATGTCCTCACATTTCAAACAGATGCCCATATCTCTGGAACCATAGGGATTATGAAAGAAATATAAATGGAAACTTCTTCAGCACAAACTATTTTTATATTGGTAGTATTCTTTAGGTTCTAGGTAGGTCTTAAAACCGAATTTTATAAGTGATAGTAAACACAGTGGGCCAGATCCACGAAGGCTTGCATGGAGTCTAAGAGTAGAGTAAGACTCGAGACAGCCAATATGTCTGCCGAGCGATCCAGGAACAGCCAGCAGGGGCGTGCATGAGAGCTCCTAAAATGACTCTTGCACGGACAGTGTTAGGTTATGCAAATTACCTCATTTGCTGCTGAAAGCTATGCAAATGAGGTAAATTTGCGATCCAGGAAACACTAACCTGTCCGAGTAAGAGTCGTGTTATTTGCAGAAATGTACTCCGTTGGTAACTGAGTACTGTTCTGCAAATAGCGAAACGGAGCAATGACAGCTCCAAATAAAGGATGTATCCAGTTGAGAAAGCATGCCAATGGCCAAATATAAGGCCATTGGCATTTATATGTGTTGCAAAATAATAAAAAATAATTTTTCCCCCCGATCTCCGATGTTTAAGCGTAGCGCAGTGCCGCGCAAACGTGCAGCATGCTAAACACCAGGAAAAAAAAAGTCAAAAATAGGCATTTTATTAAAAATATCCATCTGCCATGCAAGTGAATGGCAGGCTGAAGACAACATGGCTACTGAGTAGTGGTTGCTTAGGGGGGAAGCTCAGTGTGAGAGATGTAACCAAGCATTAGTAGGCAATCCTATGCAAATGACTATAACAATAGTGAATCCCAATTTTCCCTGCCATGTGAACCATGTCCCTAGAGTGTAAGAGTAGGATTAGGGGAGTAACAGAGTAGAAGATAGGTGACATCATGAGGGGGGTATGTCTAAAACACTGTAAGCTTATTGGAGCAGAGTGGCATGTGTTTGCTGTGAGTTACTCAGGACTGGAAGAGGCGTGTCTACAGTTGTCTGAACTGAAACCCAGAAACCGAAGGCGTATGCTGTGGCTACCACCAAAGTTTCTTGCAAAGATGCTTACACTGTGTGCACGCGTGTGCGTGCCTGTAAACCCGTGTAAGCCTGTGTGCACGTGTGTGCACCCGTGTAAGCCTGTGTAAGGCTGTCTAAGCCTGCATGTGCGGATGTGCACCCGCCTAAGCCTGTGTAAGCTGGTGTAAGGCTGTGTGCGCGCGTATGCGCTCGTGTGTGCGTGTTTGCGCTTGTTTGCGTGGCGCCACCCCCTGTGGAAACAGAAAAGGAAAAGGAAGGAAAAGTAGTAGTAGGAAGTTAACCAAGGAGAACTAGCAGGGCTGCCAGGTGAAATCAATCAGAATCAGCCAATTACACAGGCAGTACACTAGCCCAGCTCAGCCCAGCACTTAAAACTCTGCAAACAACATTCCCCCATGTTTTACTCAGAAACACTGCAACACTGCAGTATACAAAGAGAAGTGAAAACTTAAAAAGCTTAACTGAGAAAAAAAATGTTAGGGGCTGCCATTGCTATTATAAGGCAACATGTGCAAGATGCTGAGGGTGGTGCCATCGCGGATGTTGCTGAGCAACCCACAGTGAGGAGACAGAGAAGAGTGTACAGACCCACGGTAATCTACCAGGGGCTACATGAGCTAGAGATAGTGGAGCGCTATAGAGTGGACAGAGAGCTCCTGCAGCAAATTGTTGAGCTGTGCAGGCCATGCCTCACACACAGAACCAACAGAGGGGAACCCATCTCACTGGAAACCAAGGTATGTGTTGGCCTAAGAATACTAGCAACAGGTACCTTCCACAGACCAACTGGTGATATGATGGGCATTTCACAAGCATCAGCATCCAGGGTACTGCACCAGTTCCTGAATGCCATGTCAGCACATGTCGGTGATCATGTATATTTCCCCAATTCCCATGAGGTATTGGCCAGCAATATGCGTCTCTTCCAGCAAATAGCGGAATACCCTGAGGTATTGGGTGCAATTGACTGCACGCACATACAGATCAAAGCACCAGCCGGTGAGTGGGGTAGGGCCTACATAAACCGCAATGACTTCCACTCCATCAACTGCCAGGTCATGTACGATGCCCAGGGCATAATACTGAAGGTGTGTGCTGACTGCCCTGGAAGCTACCACGATTCCCATATCTGGCATCTGATGCAGCTGAAGCAGGCATTTGCCAATGGGGACATCCCTGGTGGTCACCTAGTGGGGGATGCTGGATATGCACTGGAGCCATGGCTGATGACACTCATCAGAAATCCACACACACCTGAACAAGAACTCCATAATGAGGCACACGCACAAACATGAAATATAATCGAGCGTGTGTTTGGGATGCTCAAGTCATGGTTCCGGTGCCTGGACACATCTGGTGGAGCCTTGCGGTACTTACCAACTACATGTACACAAATTGTCATGGTATGTGCCAGGCTACACAATATGATCCTGCAAAAACAGCTGCAGCAGGAACAGCATGGGGCAGGGCCAAACAGCCCCCCACCATTGCCAAGGCCTGCACAGGCACAGTGTGACTCGGAGGAGGAACAACCTGAGCCTGCCCCAGTAGGCAGAAGGAGGCATGCCCAGTATGCCTTGGCCTTGGCAAAGAGGCAAAGCATAGCACATACACTGGTTCAGTAGGAACCCTGGAAATGATACCTCTCTCTGACTCGCACATAAAATAAAAGGGATGCCTAACTTGACACTACCTGTTTCCAAACATGTATAGGGAGTGTAGTATGTGTATCCGACATAGGCAGCCCTGCAGCACCACCGGAGGCATGATTGCCATGTTTTAAGCAATATAAAGCAGTGCTAAGCAGCATTTACCAATATTTAGTATATGTAAACAAAATTGCCAGTGCTAACTAGCACAATGTTGGGCAACGTTGAGCAATGTTGGGCAAAGACGTGCAAAGTTGAGCAAAGTCAGGTAAACATGCTCATATTTGCTTTACTGTTCCTTAAGCAGTCTGGTCTGCCCAGCATGAAAATAAAAAGCAGTGACAGGGCTCTAACCCAGGATACTGTGAACTATAGTCACAGTACTGAACCACTAAGCCATGATAGCATTTCAGTGGCACAGACACAGCAGGACAATTGTGCAGTAATGCAAACACAAATAAATGCTGTATCATGTCCCTAAAGATGCATATGGGTAACCTCCCCCACAGGCCTATGCAGAAGGAGAACATCAGGCCAGGCGGTGTGATGTGGGTTGTGGTAGGCTATGAAGTCGCAATCTAATATACGTGACATTGGACGCTAGGATCTGTAGCACAGTAGTATGCCTCAAGCCAGTATGATAGGCAACAGTACAGACTGAAATGGTGTACCGTACATAGCAGTGCAGGCATAGCAAATGTGTATAAGTGTCAGGTGAAACCCTCATCCTATGTACACCCACAGTAACAATCAAGTGTGCCCCTGGGTAGAAATGTACAAAGAATAGCTGCCCCCCCTGTATGTAGAAATGTTGATAAGTCTATGCAAAGTGTCTCATGGAAGCCCTGCACGCACAGCATGATCGTTGTTGATCTATGACACAAAGGTGAGCCCTGCTGTAAAAATACAACTTGATTTTCCATACACATATGGTATAAATGTCTATACTGGGCGTGCTCACACACTCCAACAAATGTAGTGGATTTCATTCATTATCAGACTGAAAGGTCATACTGGGCATGCTCACATGCTTAAAAAACGAAGCAAATGTCAGGCAACAACATACTGAAAGGTCATACTGGGCATGCTCACACACATGCCAAATACGGAGGTGATAATAAGGGATCTATGGACAAAAACTTTAACATTGAAGGTCTGTTGCTACAGAAGTTTCCAGAGGACTGCAAACTAGGAGCCATAATTGTAAACAATAAAGATGTGGACATCCTACAAAAGGGACTCACTGAGACAGATGGCTGTTGTCAAAGCCATGGGCTCTAGCTCAATGCCAAAAGGTGCATTGTCATCCCCTTTGTCAAAAACTCTGTAGCCAAGAACTACAACATAGGTGGTAGTATACTTAACACTGAAAGTGAAGTGTAACAAGAGACCTTGGGTCACAGGTGTACACTGGACACAATTGTGATAATCACAGCCCCACAGTAGTCAGGAAACCCTGCTATGTGGCACACCTCATCACAAAATGTGTCTCATGCAGAATAGAAGAGGACATTGTTCCCCACTACTCATCACTCACTAGAACTATAATAGAGTACAACCCCACTTTTGCTATGTACCTCACAAGACAACTACAACAACTGCAAAGCCTGCAACAATACCTCACAAAGAGCATTAGCGGCCAGAAATACATGCCATACACAGACCATCTCAAAATGCTCCATCTGTACTCCCTTCCATATTGCCTACTCAGATGTGTTCACTGCCTAACATACAAAGCTATGTCAAACGCAGAGCTGTTGGACATGCTCCACGTAAAACACTCACAATCCCTCTGACCTTCGGAACCAAAACCACGAGTGAAATACAAAATGGAAGTGGTGTACCCATTTACCTTATGGATACCCACACCTTCAGGTTAGTGGCACAGCATGAGGCCTTGGAGACTATGCAAGTGCAACTAACATTGGGCAAAGCTGCTCATCAGGTTGTAGCCTGCTACAGATCACCTACCTTGTCACAGGAACCTCACTCAGTATTCCTGAGAACAGTGGAAAATATAAAGGTCCTATCAAACACCATTATATGAGGTGATTACAACTACCCAAACACTGAGTGGGAGAATTACTTGAGTACAACATCCTTTGCCCAATGTTTCCTGGAGTTTAAAAGCTCTAACACCCTAGAACAGCTGGTCACCATGCCCACTAGTGGTGACACCATACTGGACATGATCATCACCAACATGGGGTACCAGTGTTGCACAACAGAGATAAAACCCTCACTGGTAATATCAGATCATAAAGTAATCACACTGGACATCCACACCCCCCCCCACCCAGTCAATGAAACCACCGTGAAGACATTTTCAAAAGCAAAATGCACACGTCCCAAGACAAAAGTGGAACGTTCCAAAGACCTCTTGCTGTAGGATAATGGTATACAATCTGCCGAATCAGTTACAAGTGAATCCTATGAGCATCTACAGAGATGCATGGATCGAGACATCACAAATAAAACCAAGATGCACTCCTCCAAAAATAAGAAAACAATCTGGTGGTTGTTGCCCATAAATAAGCTAGACAACAGAAGGAGGAAACTAACACCTGATAGAGCCAACTTCACTAAAGGAAAGGCATCACTGATCATTATTAGGAAGAAGCAATGATCGCTCATAAAATAATTCAAGGACACTTTCAAAAGACAAATTGCCAAGGACTGTAAGAATGACAACCACAAAGCCTGCGGCAGCTATACCAGACATGTAGGTGTCAACTTCCAAATATGCTGTCAGCTACTGACAAATGGCAGGGAATACACTGAACCAACTTTCATTGCCCACATCCTGGGGGACAAGTTCAGTGCAAACTTCCCCCCATCACCCCCAAAAGGGCCTGTGTCCATCACAGAAGGATGCAGAGCCCCAGACATCATGGACATGCAGGTAAAGACAGACCTCTCCAAAGGTAAGAACACAGCATCAATGGGACTGGATGGTGTCCCAAGCTGTGTCTTACACTAGGCCCAAAAGGAACTACACCCTCACCTACATTCACTGCCCAGACTCTAAGACAGTCACAAATGGCATCCCACAGGTCTTGGCTCTGGGACCCCACCTGTTCAGTAGACACTGCTCAGAGGTACAGGCAAGCATGGGGGGAGTATGGCTGAACAGGTTTGCAGATGACTGCTAACTGTGGTCCATAATCGACTCTATGGCTGACACACACATCCTCCAGAAGGGGCTTACAAAGACAGATACCTGGTGTCAAAACAATGCCCCAAGGAGAATGCCAAAGAATGCATAGTCATCCTCTTTGGCTAAAACAAAGTGCAAACAAATTACCACATAGGTGGTACTCCAGTATGTATAGAGAAATTCATGAAGGCCCTGCGGACACAGTTAGATAGTAAACTCTCCTTTGATGATCACATGTCCAAAGTGTTTAGACATTCCTTCTATGTAGCCCACCCAATGTCACCTAATGTAACCCACTTTGTCTAGTCTGATGACGTCACCAACCTACAAATATACCTGTGGAAAATAAAGCTCACAGTAATGTGTATAGCACGTTGTGTAAATACGTACTCCTGTAGTATTATAAACCAGTTAGGTAGGGGTTTGAATCCTGCACTTGCCAAGTGTGGGTCTGTTTGTGTGTGATCTCCTTGGAGAGACGCAACCTTTTTGGAGAGTACTCATACACCTTAAAAGTGATATACTAATCTTTGTCAGGTCTGATGATGTCACCATCCTACAAATATACCTGTGGAAAAGAAAGCGCGTAGTAATGTGTATAGCGCGTCATGTAAATGCGTACTCCTGTAATATCATAAACCAGTTAGATAGGTGTTTGAATCCTGCACTTGATATGTGTATGTGTGATCTCCTTCGAGAGGGGCACCCTTTTTGGAGAGTACTCATACACCTTAAAAGTGGTATACTAATCTTTGTCGGGTTTGATGATGTCACCATCCTACAAATATACCTGTGGAAAAACAAACTCACTGTAATGTGTGTCGCGTGTCGTGTAAATGCATATTCCTGTAGTATTATAAACCAGTTTGATAGGGGTTTGAATCCTGCACTTGACAAGTGTGTGTCTGTTTGTGTGTGATCTCCTTAGAGAAAAGCAACCTTTTTGGAGAGTACTCATACACCTTAAAAGTGGTATACTAATCTTTGTCAGGTCTGATGATGTCACCATCCTACAAATATACCTGTGGAAAACAAAACTCGCAGTAATGTGTATAGCACGTCATGTAAATGCGTACTCCTGTAGTATCATAAACCAGTTAAGTAGGGGTTTGAATCCTGCACTTGACAAATGTGGGTGTGTGTCTGTTTCTGTGTGATCTCCTTGCAGAGAAGCAACCTTTTTGTAGAGTAGTAGAACACCTTACAAGTAGTATACTTATCTTTGTCAAGTCTGATGATGTCACCATCTTACAAATATACCTGTGGAAAAAAAGATATCCCAGTAATGTGTATAGTCCACTGTGTTAATGTGTATAGCTCTGGTATTATGAAGTAGTTAGGTAAGAGTTTGAATCCTGCACTCGGTGAGTGTGTGGAACTGTTGGTCAATGTGTTGTTGGTTTTGCTTTTACTACTGTATGACATATCAGTATGCATTGCACATGAGGTGAGGTAGCTGTGTGGCAAATACATATACGTGCATGTTACCTCAATTATTGCATGTGTGTGAACCCTGCTTTCTCCAAGAACACAACTGTCATCTTTGCCAGACTGTGCTGCTGCTTCCCAGACCTTAGGTCACATCTGTATGCTTGTGACAAGGCCAGCCACTGCAGTGATCCCTGGCCTAGGTCATCTGTGTCACACACACTCATTACGGTTTCTATTGAATTGTGTGATTGAGGGTTTATGGCCGAGGTATATGTCAGACCTGTTCTAATGCAGCAAAGTCTGTCAATGATGACAATTCATTATAGGTGTACAACAATCTTTGTGGATATGCATGCAGACCCCTTATTGCTTATGTGATCCACCGAGGTATTTCAAAATACCTTAGGAAATGTGATTATCAAAGGAGAGATGACGTAACACTTGGTTGCATGTGCACATTGGTACCTGTTCATCATGTTGGCGGCTACTACCTATGTGGTGCTGTGGGGATACTATGTTCCATAAAGGTGGATGACTATGCTTAGTTTGGCTAATAGCTTTACAGCATGGGTTTGACAACAGGTATCTGTCTGTATGATACCCTTGTGGAGGATGTGTGTGTCATCTGGCGAATGCATTACAGGTCACAGTATGCATTACCAGACATGGACGGACATATCCCTACTGTGATTGCTTGTACCTAAGAGAGCTATATGCCAAACAGGAGTGGTCTCAGTAATGGGTGCAGGTGAATACCACTGGTTACTGGCATAGTATAGTACCTGAAGGATCCAAATGTTGCTGTGTGTCCTACAGCTGTGTGTCAGTTGTGAAGACATCATCTAATGATTGGTTATGGTCAGGCTGTTGAAGTTATATATACTACCAGAATGCAGAACAATGACAGATAGTAACAGTATCACCCACAGCACAGTGTCAAACCATGTCATACACACATGTGCAGTCAGGTTCCAAAATATGTGTAGTACAATGCATACTGGCCACAAATAGAAACTATGGAGTGTTACTGTGTAATACAGGGCAGGTCACCCTGCCCATGTGTCCACTATGCACGTACATGCAGACAGTGCACCTCCACCATGTTCACAGATGTACACCTGCAAATCTGTGCTACACACATCCCACACATACTGTCCACTCTCTAACACATGCTGCCAATACTACACACATCAGCCAAGTGGCACGTGGGTGGACAATACACTATTTTAACTAACACTGGTGTAAACAATATTACAATGATAATCATAGCTTTAATGCACCATGCCGGCTCAGCTACACCTTCAAGCATATCATTACACTCTGACAACATGGTAACATTGCTATACTGCTATAAAGTCACCCTGTGCATCAGCACCATGGTAGCCTGTTCCTGCATTGATGTTACAGATGACAGGAGGTGGCACAGGTTTCATCATATACACAGGGTGTGTTGTTGGTTTGCCAGAGGCCTACAGTGAGCCATCCAATCGACATGTATGTGTGTGTGTGTGCGTGTGTGTGTGTGAGTGAGTGTGTGTGTGGCAAGAGTAGTGCTATGGGCCAATGTTGATGTAAAATGTGCGGGTATGTGTTAGCCCTAGGTGTCTGGTTCATGTGTGTGTGTGTGTCTGCATGCACACAGTTCCACCATGTGGCTGCCATATATGGGTATTTGTGGGACAGCCACAGACTGTACCTGCCTGGCTTTACAGATCACCGTCTCTGGCAACGGATACGGTACCTGTGCCTGGCAGGGGGTGCTACTGACACTATCAGGTACTAAACCAGACTGGGTACTATCCCCAGAGGTAGATGGATGTACACTGGACTCAGTTCCCTGCTGGGACTGTCCAGAGCCACATGCACGTTTTCTTCTAGGACATTCTATGGACAGCCCACCCCAACATTGCTGGGGCTGGTACTGGCACTACGGGAGTGGCTGTGACCTGAGGGACGTCCGTGGCGTCTGCCAGCTGCTGATGTTGCTGGCTTACATCCACGTCAATGACTCAACCATCCCGCACTGTCCTGACACATGGACATGACATTGTGGAGGACATCTAATGTCTCTCCCCAACGTCTATCAGTGACCTCAGTGTAATGACGGATGGCACCTGCTAGGTCATGGATACTGTCAATTATGGCGGTGTTATGTGCCCTCTATGCCCTTAGTCCCTGTCTGGTGTACCGTTCCATACGTGCCTGTGCCTCCATGACAGCCCGGAACATGCGTGAGGTTGTAAGACCTGTGGCACGTCTGCCAGTGGCATGATGAGCAGCAGTGCTCCAACGAGAACTCCTGGACATCTGCCTATGTGGTACCCTTCCAGACATCTGGGTATGGCTGCTGTGTCAGGATGCATGTGCCATGGATACCACACTGTCCTGGCCAATGCTGACTGTACGCTGTCCCTCAGCTAAGGGAATTGGTGATGGATGTATTGGCAGTATGACTGTGTGCATGGATAGGGTGGACACTTGTGTACTGTCGATTGGTGGCCCAACGACAGACCCTGGCAAACATGCCTGTGCCTCAACACACCTATCATCATCATCACTATTTTGCTCAGTGACATTGGTTTGCCCGCTGCAGTGAACCAGCCCAAAGTCAGCACCTGTGAGAGGAAGACAGGAAACACACTTTATGACCTGTACATGATGTCGGCACACATGAACCCATACACACATGAACACATGCACACATGAACACATGAACACATGCACACATGAACACATGCACACATGAACACATGCACACATGCACACATGCACACATGAACACATGCACACATGCACACATGCACACATGCACACATGCACACATGCACACATGCACACATGAACACATGAACACATGCACACATGCACACATGCACACATGAACACATGAACACATGCACACATGCCCACAAATGCACTCCTCACTAAAACACACACATATACACACACACACACACACACACACACACACACACACACACACACACACACACACACACACACACCACCAGCAATCCAGAACATACTCAATAGCGGGTGATGGTGGGGTACAATATCACAAGGCAAACAGTTATATCACACTTGTCAGCATGCAGGATGTGTGTTGCTCAACAGCATGCAGTGCGGGTGTAGACAGCCCTTGCTAATAACAGTATACATGGCTTTGATGCATGTGTGTTGTTGTTCAGTGAGTGGCCTCACCCTGGAACGTAATGTGTACATGGACACAACATTGCTGTGCAAGTATTAAAAGCTCTGCAATGTCCTGTGCACCATCACTCACAGGTATACATACCATGGCTGGATGTGTATCTGTGTGTCACATAGATATCCATTTCTAATTAGAGCATCTATGTCTTTAGCAGATGATTGTGGACACAGGTTTATCACATGCATGCTATATATACACACAGGATGAGTGGTGCATGTATACCTGATGGAATACCATTGCTCAACATAGCCATTGTACAGTGGTTATGGTGAGTGTAGGACATATTGTGGACATGCCAGTGCCAGCCATGACATGGCATGCTACAACACAACTGCAGCATTAAACATCACACATACACAGTGTGTGTCATGTGACCTATACACTCAATAGCATTACAAGACATATATGTGTCACTTTGTACAAATGGTGATTGCTATGAATATTGTGTATCGGTGCATATGTTTGCACACACACAACATTGAGGTGCATAGCAGTTAATGCTATGTGTGGTACTGTGGTCACTGTAACTGGATGGGGTGTAGTACCATGAGCCATCATCATGCAGCATCATGTGGTCACTCAAGGCTACTAATGTGTGCCAGACCAGCACATACCATGCTGTACTGGAACTGCAGTACCATGGCTACATTCACCATTTCACAGCCAGTTGTTACATGGGTTTGTATGGTGCCCAATAGGGGGCATTGCCTAACATGAATGTCTTATGTGTTGAAGAGTGTCGCACAGCCACATGAGAGGCATCTACCCCTCAGGTATATTATGTGTGCAGTGTGGATGACATTTGGGATACTGGAGTGTGACCTTACAGTGGGTGTCTGAATAAGCCATGTGTAGCATGCTAACGTGTACTGCGTATGACAAAGTTGCGTATGTTGTGTGCATGTGTATCGACTCTGCCTATCCAATGTCCACTACAGTGTTGCCACAATTGTTTGGAATGCTCTGTGTATTGTATGTGTTTTAGGCAGCTACCCACGTTGCTGGGATGTGCATAGTCTCACAGCAAACATGCACAGCATGCATTATGCATAGGTGTGATACATGTACATGGCCTACACCTCACCTATGACATGCACATATAATTAGCAATTTTAAATGTAGAACACAGTCACCAGCATGGGTCTGCTGCCTTGCTGTCACACCAGAGGGACCTACAAGGACATGAGATAGTTTGTCAGTGGCAACAACTGTGGCATTGCTACTGTGTGTTTGCAATGTTACAGTAGTATAACGGTTGACAGTCACAGGCCTACAGATTATATTCCTAATTATTAGTATTGCACAACACTAGGCACCACATCTTCTAATTACACAGTACACATCTCACATAAGCATGCTCTACCAATAGAGGTAACAGCAGTCTACAGCTATGCCATGTTACCTGCACGCTCCTTGTCAACCTGTTGTGTGGCTCCGGCCTCCATGATGATACATGTTACTTGTTGTTGTTGTTGTTGGCCAGGAGCCACCTGGATTAGGAGCAGCTCCTCCACTCTGGTGAGGGGGGATGGATGGCTACCCCACCACCTGTGGCAAGCTGTTGTCTATGGATATCAGATGCACGCTGCTGGACATGTCTAATTAAATCACTGCAGTGATGGCGTACCTGCTCATATGTCCGGTTATGCATGCCTATGTCATTTACCCTATGGACAAGATCTTGCCACAGTGCAGTCTGCTCATGCTGGTCCTGGCTGGTTCTGGAGAACAGCAGGGCATAGTGCTGCACCAGGCTTGTTGTTATCAGTTCCTCCTCTGCCGGGCTATAGCTGGGGTTATGATGGTAGGACATGACCCTGGAAGACAATGAAACAATATGTGTGAGCAAGTCATGTGGCACACTTAACATTCCAAAGTACAGATATCAATAAACTGCCATATATAGCAACCTATTGGCTGTCAGAGGATACACACTTTCAATACCACATATCAGTGCTCAGCCCACAACTGCCTGACAGTGCCTGGTACACTCCATATATCAAACTATGTTTTGCACAGCAACAAAGATAAACTAGTATGTAAGACTATAAACAGTACATGGCACACTGTATGAGGCACAATGCACCACCTAGCCACAGGCGGTATATATCAAGCTAATGCATCAAGAAATATGTAATCCATTGCAATGATTGTAAAGTCCAGTTACAGTATTACTAGTATACCACACTAGTCGTTGATGGCAAACCCCTGCCTAACAAATGTGCACATTCATTAATATAGGTGGCATACTGCTGTACTACACTATACATGTTGCTAGATATGCACCTATATCCTGTAACACACATATAACTGAGGCCATGGTACAGGCATACCCACACACACATCAGACATACATACCAGACACAAAGGTATGGCAACCCAGATGACCTTTACCTGTGTACCATACAGTACTGTTTGTCAGTAGTTACGAAAACTTATGCCTGAGGTATGTAATCTGTGAAAACTACAGGGAACACACAAAACAGTGGTTCCAAGAAATGTGGACATACACCATACTGTGTTGTTTAGGCATACAGCTTCAGGTAGTACTACAGTTCATACAGGAGTTGTATTCACCAGCAGTAACACTCACTAAGCATACATGTACTGCTTTAGCCTACAATGGGACACTCCAGTCGACACCAAGGGCATACTGCATTTTCAGCCTAGCAATTGCATACACATCTTTTTCTGGGATCACAGCTAGGACACATAATACCATGACAGAAACAGTTTCCCACTAAGCTATCACATATATACAGAACTCTGACACATTCACCAACACATTCACCATCACACTCAGTCAACCTCACATAGCAATTATTGCAACAAGTACATGTGGGTGTGTATCGCTTCATAGGTAGGTAATAGGCTATTGGCCCCAGGGCCTATAGAGGTCTAGCCATATGCTACCCTGGCCTTTGACACACAGGTAATTACATTTCACGTGGCCCTAACAAGCAGAGCCACAGAGGTGATTCCCAAGGTGTATTTCCTATCTCCCATACAGTCATCAGGATTATTGATGATGACTGCTAATTAGGAGCTTTGTTTGCTATTGATAGGTGGTTTGTTCCAGAGTATGGAATGTCTCTGAGATAGGAATCTATCTCTCCAGCATGTGCTGTTTATTGAGGTCACAAAGTTTAGGTCCCTAGAGCGTGTGGTTCATAGGGATTGTGATCTGTTTACGTGGAGCATGTCCAACAGCTCTGGGTTTGACATAGCTTAGTATGTTAGGCAGAGGTCACCTCTGGGTAGGCGGTATGTGACACAGTCTAGGTGTGGGTTTGTGAGACGGTCTGCATAGGGCATCTGTTTGAGGCTGGTATTACTCTTTGTGAGGTATGTCTGTGTCGTTTCCAGTTGCTGTAGATGTCTTGTGAGGTACATACCACATGGGGCATTGTACTCTATAATGGGCTTTATGTGTGATGAGTAGAGGGGAACACTGACCTATATTTCCCTGGATGACACACCTTTTGTGATGATGTGTGCCACTTAGACAGATGACATGACTAGTGTGGCACTGTGATTATCAGAGGGGAGACTACTGTCCACCTGTGTCCCATGGTCTCTTATCACACCTTCGGTGTTTAGTACACTGCCACCTATGTGTTAGTTAATGGGTACAGAGTTTTTGCAAGAAGGGATGCCAATGCAGTGTCAACATTGAGCTTGAGTCCATGGCTTTGTCACCAGGCATCTGTTGTAAATATGTCCCTGTCTCTCTCCCCTCTCTCTCTCTCTCTCTCTATATATATATATATATATATATATATATATATATATACACACACACATACATATAAACATCCATTGGTGTACATATAGATATACATATAGGCACATATACAGTCCACCTTTCATGGTGGTGATATCACTTATGTGAAGGTTGTGAGGTATACAGTTATGTCATAATATTGCACAGTGTTGTGCAGAATGCATTGAAGGTGTTCTCAGCCCATGTAGCTTTAGCAGGCCTCACTGTCTGCAACACTGCAAACCTGATGAATCATACCCACAGCGTTTAACCACCACATATCATATACCAGCACTGTATACTGTCTTGTTTGCCACACACTACAACCTACATAGAAATATGCACATAACAACCTTCAACAACATATATATGTCCACCCTTCACAAACAGTTGTAGTATGTCCCTTGCTCTATGCACATGTACAGATGCTAATATATCTGACACAGACAGATCACTCCATATGTGTGTGCCATAGACACACAAGGTCCACACTGTTGTAAGTTTGTGTACCTCATGGCTGACCTGTTGGGCCTTGCTGCAACATGACCAGGTGTCACATGTGAGCACACAGTATATTAGAGGGTATATATATATATATATATATATATATATATATATATATATATATAGCTGCAAATGCTAGATTAGCATACTAGCCTGGTACAGCTGTTGCCAGTGCTAAGCTACACATTAATATGACTATCATGCATTTGTTACTCTGTCACATCCATGTTTATATAACCGTATGCGCTACACCCCCAAACAGACATTGTACACACTACTGTACAGAACACAGATAACATGGATCAGATGTTTGACATTTAATAATGCTGAACTACATATGTCACAGTCATATCCCACTGCACACAGGTACACACTGATTTCTCCATGCCAGTAGTTATGCAGGGCATCTGTGCATAGATACGTACTGCTGCCACATATGGATGATACAAACTATGTAGAGTACTCTTCATAAACATCTACTACATGCCAGTAAATACATAGCTGTTACATACCTTTCCTTTGTATGTGTTCATATTTGTCGTTTCTGTGTGTTTTGTAATAGTTTATTTTATATCTTATTTATTTTTTTGAGATATATTTATCTTTTTTCAATATAATTTTTTTTTCAATATATTAATTATTTTTCAATATTTTTTTTACAATATATTTTTTTCAATATTTTTTTTCCAATATATTTTTTTTCTATATATATTTTTTTTCAATATAGTATTTATTTTTCAATATATTATTTTTTTTCCAATATATTTTTTCCAATATATTTTTTTCTATATATATTTTTTTCAATATATTCTTTTATTTTTTTATTTTTTTCTTTCAATATATAACTTTTTCTTTCGATATATATATATATATATATATATATATTTTTTTTTTTTTCTGCAGCTGTTGTCTGCGTCTGCATCTGTGTCTCTCTCTCTCTCTCTCTCGCTCTCTCTCTCTCTCTCTCTCTCCCTCCGTACCTGCAATGAAATGATTGTATGTGTGGACAGTAAGTACAGCCTGCTTTTATGGGTATCTGCACATGTGCATGTGATGGTCTCTGCACCAATGGGTGGCCACCATTTGGCAATTGCATGCAGCCTGCTGTGTGGTACTTGCAGTACTCACTGTCATAACAACCCAATGCTATAAATTGCTAAGTCAGGTTGGCATAGCCCTTTCAGCTTTCCAAAGTGGGGACCATGCTTGTTTGCTGTGGACACCGTTTTGTAAGTCAGAAGGTTGGTATACTTCTTATAACTGATGCTAGGGGTGTAGCCAGTGATTTGAATGTTGTACCCAGACCTGAATGTTGCCACTTTCAGTACACAGTTGAGAGTGTAGATTTGTACTCACCCCTACAAATGCTAACACAAGATACATGGGAGTATGTAGTATCTTTTCTACTTATACAGTTAGCTGCCATACATACGTAGTTATTGAGATGTTTTCATTTGGCACATGAACTGTTTGTAAACTGCTATACTGTGGATATTAATGTACTCACTTCTGCACAGTTTGTGTTTTTTTTGTTGACATTAGAACAGGATGCTCATGAAAACTGGACAATTCCAGTACTGAGTATGCCTACCTACATCCTTGCTGGACCTTGAACACGCAGGTATTTTGTACATTTGGGTGGGGATTGTCCTGCTATAATATTGTGTGGGGGTTGTAAAGTGCTGCTGTAACATTATTTACTGCTAAAATGGCTGGTTCTGTTATCACAGTCATGTAATGCTATTCCACAACAACTGCTGGTAAAGTTCCACAGAACAGGTTTCGTGTTATGGCATTCCTATCTTACCTTTACATTCACTCATTCTGATGCATGATATATATATTTCAGCAACAACTTGCTAGATATCTACTGTGGCTTAGTGGTACTTCATGCAGTCTAGTGTGTCCAAGGTCCAGGGTTCGAGACTGACATTGGTGTTTTATTTTGCTGCTGAGCAGAACAAGGCCCTTCACATGCAGGGTGACTAAGGCACTTTTAAGCAGTTGTAAGCGGGTTTGCATGGGTTTGCATGATGCTTAGCAATACTCAGCTAAGTGCACACAAGTGCACACTCATGCAAACCCACTAACTACTGCTTAAAAGTGCTTACCCCCGCTAACCCCCGCGCTCATTTCTTTGAAATAAAAGAAAATGGGGAGATAGGAAAGTGGTGAAAAAGGGGCACAAAGAGGGAAAAACAGTAGGGAAAACAGCTCGGGATGTGCAGGATGGGTGTAGGGAAGGTCCATAGCTGCCCATTTCTTTAAAAGCAACAGCTGTGCATATACTAGTAATTTGGATGGAAATTTGAAACCTTTCACCCCTGAGAGAGGGGTGAGGACAACAAAGTATGTTGTACTGCCAATTAAATTTCAATTTATGTGTCCAGCGGACATGTGTGCAAAATGGGCAGCTATGTATGGGGCATAATTTTTTTGTGGGAGCAGATTGCCCATTTTTTTTTAAGGTGAGAGTGGAATGTGGGGTAGGGGATGTAGGTATATTTTGGGAGGTAGGTTGGGGAGGTAAACAGACAAGACAAACAAGATGCATACAGGGGCAGAATATGACACATGGGGTGGGTGAACACCATTGACGGGGAAGGGTGTTTGGAAATCGCAAACCCATGAGCTCACAGATGGCAACAGTGGAACTGAGATCCTCACCCATGGGCAGTCACCACTGCACCTTCACAGCCCGGAGGGTGGCTGTGCTTGGGGCTGCATAGGAGGGGCAGGCTCACCCATGAGTTACACCACTCTTGCCTCGAGCTGGCATAGAGGATCAGCGACTGAACGCTCGATCTCCCTACGCACCACAGCCCGGACCATTCGGAGGGTGATAGGTGGGTCTCCTCTGGCCACACTTGCATGGGGGGGGGATGAGCCCCATCCCCTGCAGCGCTTCCACCTGAAGGTGGCACAGGACCAATGGAGGAGGAGGTCCCGGGTTGGGCACCGGACCTGCTGGTTCCAGGTGCCATCGCCAGCTGAGGTGGGACAGGTGGGTCCGCTGGGACTGGCCTTCCCATACGTTCTATGTTTAGGAGGATTTAATGACAATATGGGTTAGTAATAGCCAACAGCATTCCAATTTAGTTGTAACAGCATACAGTAGTACTCCCATTAACCTAACCCAACACACCAGAGTTCCAACACTTGAACAGCAAGCATAACACATGCATATATAGAACAACAGTGGACATTCCAACAGCATGCAGGATTGATTGGTGGCAACAGGCCACCATGATTGTGGTATGTGAACAGGGCACATGCATCAAAGTAAATGCAGATATTTATAAACCAATAGGACATGTGTCCCAACAAATGTTATGAGATTAGACATACCCATTGAGGTGTGGAATTGCATTGTTTATGCACATACAGTAGGGTGTAAAAAGATACCTCCATTAACAACTTATATATACTTATAGTTTACATTACATTCCTATTGACTGCAGTTATATATCCCCTTCATGTATTATTACACTAGGCAATGTCTGTTAAATTGTAAAATGGGAGGTGTCACTCGGTTGTAATGAGTTAAACAAAAGATCCTTCAGATGAGATGTTAAACCAAGGGATCCTTCAAATGAGATGTTAAACCAAGGTTCCATCTCCCTAAGTTGGTGGTAGCTCAGGTGGATTTAAAAGACCCTAGGTGCTTATAAAAAAAGGTAGGGAAAGTTATCCAGTGCTGTGGCCAAATATCCCCCTTGTCAGTATAAATACACCTCAGGTCTTCCTTAAAAAAGAAGCCATTATTCTTAAAACCAGCCAACAAAGTATAAATAAAAACAAACAAAAATAAAACATTGCAAGAAGAATGCAGGTACTAACAACTTGGTGGATGCTGACAAGATGTTTTGACCAGAGGCTAGTCTCCAAAGTTATTAACTGTCTATACCTCTCCCATGTAGATTCAGTGTGTGGTAAGATTAAGGAGTTGTTAGTAAGCATTAACAGCTAATGCCTCAAGTGCATAGTGCTAGTAAGATGGCAACATATGGTGTAAGGGTAGACTGCAGCCCATACCTCTCAACTGTACAGATTTTCACAGAATGTCCAAATTTTTGCCTCATCTTTTTGTCTGTTTCTCATAAAATTGTGGTTTTCTGACAAATCACCGACAAATCATTGAGGGTTGAAGTAAAACAATAATGACAGATAGTTGAGTTTCAGACTATATACCCTTCAGGAAATACATGCTAATGCAAAACCTGTTATTCTATCAACTTTCTAAGCTTGTAAGAGCAGTATTTAAAAAGAGTCTGTATTTTTAGGCCTTTGTCCCTCCATTATTTATGGCTTTGTCCAGATTTCTTGATCTAAGAAGTTGAGAGCTATGCTGCATCCCTATAGTTTCAGAGGCTAGTAAACAGTAAAAATATAAAAATAACAGGGAATGCTAACAACTGTATATCTATTTATATTATAGAGTTATATTTTGTTTGACAAATATTTTTTTTATATTTAACAAAGTTGTTTACTACCAATTACAAGGTACAGCTATAGGGGCTTCTTTCACCCCCATGTATGCCAATATAGTTATGGGTTTGTTCGAGGCAGAGTTTCTTTATCATCATAATTTTTTTCAGCAATATGTTTTTAGATATTATCGATATATTGATGATTTGATTTTTATATGCAGGGGTGGACTAAATTATGTTCAAGAATTGTTTGAATCAGTACAGGACAACCATTTTCTTTTCTTTTGTTGGTCTCCAGTATGGTAACAAGATTACTTTTTTAGATATTAATTTGTCTATTTGTATGGGTGGGAAGTTAAGAACAACAGTCCACAGGAAATGTAATGATGGGTGTCAGCTCCTTCATGGGCAGAGCTGCCACCCTTCACATTTATTCCATATGGTGAGTTTATTAGACTAAGGAGATTGTGCAATGACTTGGGTTTCTTGCAGGAGGTCCATAGGACATCTGCCATGTTTGTTTCCAGAGGTTATGATAAAACAATCTATTGATGCTTTTTCTAGGGTTAATCAGGAAAGTAACATATTAAATGTTGCGAGTAGG
Organism: Protopterus annectens; assembly: GCF_019279795.1. Classification (NCBI taxonomy): domain Eukaryota; kingdom Metazoa; phylum Chordata; order Ceratodontiformes; family Protopteridae; genus Protopterus; species Protopterus annectens. The sequence continues at coordinate 687,478,640 of NC_056734.1, read as the reverse complement.
TCCCCTTTTATTGCTGATTATGCATGCAGAATAATTATAAGCTACACCATGATAGTAAAAGGAATATCTATTTTGTTACAGTTTTTGTATAGTTTGAGTGAACAACTTACTTTCCTTGTTAAATATTACTGGGGTTTCTTGATGAAGTTTAAGGAATTAGCAACATTTTTGGATAATTCTCCTTGCATTTCTTACAAATGTGGCAGAAGTCTAAAAGACATGCTAGTTCAAATTTCTTTACCATTTAGTATGTTATTTAAAGCTATTGTCAATTTATGTATGTTTAGTTGTGGAATTTGCTGTTTTTGCCAATATATTGTAAATTATTTTTTCATATATAGCATTTTAATCAAGTGATAGATAGGTATGATTGCAACACTGAGAGCATAATTTATGCTTTAAGATGCCCTTGTGTTCTTTTTATATTGGTGAGTGCAAGAGAAAGTTTAAACAAACATTACAAGAACATATTAGGTATATTAAACATAACAAGCTTGATAGTCCTATTGTACAACATTTTAGTAGGCTTGATAATTCTGACCCTTCTGGCTTAAAAGCTACTGTTTTAGAAAAAGTGTATTCTAAATACATTACAGATTCCATTCTTAAAAATAAGTTGCTTTATAAAGAATCTTTGTTTATTTTTAAATGAAGTACTTTATTCCCCACAGGTCTGAATGTTGAATGTAATATGGAAAGTTTTAATTTAATTGGTTAATTACATAATTGTATAATTGATTAATTTTGCAGTGTATTTAGGTTATAAAATGTGGATTTGTATTTATGGCTTTACTCCTTAAAGGCTATTGTAACTGAGGCACCAGAGTGTTACTAAAGTTTCCTGTTGTTTACTTTGACTTGGTTCATCTGTGGTTTTCAGTTTTTATTTTTAGTCTAGTTAAGTGTTTTTTAATACTAACAATATGTTTTCCCCCAAGGAGAAATTTCAGTTTACATCTACTTACAAGTGTAGGAAGATAGTAAGGTTTGGTTCTTATAAATTAACTGTGTGCCTTGTATAAGGATTACCGATTACTAGATTTATCCTGGGCCTGACTATAACAGCAAGCCACTGACCTGTACTAATCATTTTTGATGAGAGGAATTGACATTCCAACCCCATTTTGAAAAATAGGAAAATGTGTTGTGGGTGGATAGATGGATGGATGGTACATGTAGATCATTGTGTGCATTGTGCCTAGTCAGCCACTGTAGCTAGATAGCATGTGCATGCAAGTTACTGAGCATGTGCAAGATCAGTGCCATTTTGTATAGTCAGTCAGTGAATGCAGGCATGAATGGAGATGGACATGTGAGTGTATTTGAAGTAACAAGTCAGTCAGCTTATGAAGTTCGAAGTATATGTTCCAGTTACAGTGCTTGATGCGTTCATGTACAATAACTGACTTGAATGAGTACCCAGACTCAGTGTCTCATTTGATACATGAGACATGTGAGAGTGTACTATACTGTGAGAAGGGGAGAGGTTACAGCTTAGTGCAATAATGCATTTCTATGCACAGTTAGAAAGCTGAGGCTGCAACTCAGAGCAGCAAGGTACATATGGATTATGTTATGGCTATGACTAAGGAATCAGGCAATGCAACAGTTTAATGCACGATGCAATACTGTAGGCATCATGGAAGCTATGGACAAAATTTAAAACCAAGGACTTTCACAACGCCCTATCACTGCACATTGTGCAGATCACTGCAGCCCAGCCAAAAGAAGTGCAATGGCTCATATTACACAGCAATTTAAACAAAAATGAAATAAGTCAAATGGCCCATCAGCAACTTCCTCTTATAAACCTCTGGGTGTGTGAAGTGCCCAGAACACCAGCAATTTGTTTTCTATCACAAAACAAAATAACTCAGTGTTTCAATAGTAGAAGACTATCCAACTAACATGATCAAGTTATACTGTCACAATAAGTAACAACAGAAGCTTATTCCAGCAAGTAAAGACACAGCAGGAGACCTGTTGTGCAGTGCAACCCAGCCAAATGGGGCACAATGGCTCATACAACACAGCAATTTAAACAGCTATGAAATCAGCCAAATGGACAGTTGTTCACTTCTTCTAGTAAAACCCAGGTAAGTGGAATGCCCAAAGTATCAATAATTTACTTTCACTCACAAAGCAAAAAACTCAGGGTTTCAATAGCAGAGCATTTGCCTAGTAAACTGAAACAAGTTATACTGTCACAATCAGCAACAACATTATATATGCATTTTTAAAAATAATCACTTCTGTCTGTGGTTTACAAATGTATGTCAAAGTATTTCAATGTTCACTGCATGCAGTTACCAGTAAAACTCCAAAACCGACTTTCATGACAAGTAAAATAAAAATAAAAAAATTAAAAAAAAATTACTTGTCCTAGCTAGGCAAACCAATATACATGGAGGGATAGGTAAGAAATCCCATGTTTGATGGCTGGATTATGCCTCCACCCATCATAAATGGAAGGATGACTGCTCTCTCCTTTCATATCTGGAAGGATGGCTTTACCACCAACCACAGATGGAGAAATTATATGAACCATCACTGTCCATAGATGAATGAATAACCATACAGAGGTTTTCATACAGAGACTACAGAAGATAACTGCAGCTGATTTGCAAATGTATGATAAGAAATACAGGCAGCATTTCATTACTAATGCCTGTCCATCCTAGAAAAGAAATACAGGCAGCATTTCATTACTAAAGCCTGTCCATCCTAGAAAAGAAATTCAGGCAGCATTTCATTACTAAAGCCTGTCCATCCTAGAAAAGAAATACAGGTAGCATTTCATTGCTAAAGCCTGTCTATCCTAGAGCAATTGAGTTAGATGAGTGTTACAACAGTAGCAGTATGGAAAGTATATATATATATATATATATATATATATATATATATATATATACTATACGTGTGTGTGTGTGTGTGTGTGTGTGTGTGTGTGTGTGTGCAGTTTGTGTATATATATATATATATATATATATATATATATATATATATATATATATAAGAAACACACAAACATTTCATACTATTAAAGCAAAAAGGCTTGTAAAATGTGAAATAGGTTCAATTGGAGATGACAAAAAACAACTGCATAAAAGATCAACCTGCCAGGAAACAGACATTTAAAAAGGTGTCATATATAAGAGGTGGGAATTATTTTGGAATGTAACTGGCTTCACAGGTATAGACAAAAAAGAAATAATATTGAATTATATTGAGAAATGCAAAGTGTAAACAGCATGGCCATGTTATGATATACTTACATAACAGATGTACATGCATATTGTCAGACCTTATTGTACATACATACAAATTTTTGTCAGATCATAAGAATACTTGCATAAGTTTCATTTGACCTAAGCAGATTACACAGACTCGTGTAGCTGCCATCCTGAAACACCATATGCTCATGTTGGAAAAGCTCTACTAACACACCACACAGAAAAGTGCTTCTTGATATAGTAACATGCAAAAAAAAAACAAAAGTTGTGTACTTACCATAATGACAAATCCATGTTATCTGATTTTCATCCGGTTCAACTGTGGGTTGTCAGATCCAACTGGATGCAACTTCAGCACCGATCATGAAGCTTTTTGGTTCCAGGGCTCTGACTCCACCCCTACTCATAATTCCCTGTTCTTCACCCTACTCCCTCAAGTCGAGTTTTGCTCCTGATGAAGAATATATGAAAGTATCAACAAACCTCTACTTCTAATGAAACAGGAGGGGCTGTTTTGACTAGTTTCTAAATTATATAACTCAGATCATGATATGGCAACAGAACATTGGCCGTGCTGACTGTTTATTGACAGGGAATGCCAAGGCTGACTGGTTTTCAGAGTTTAATTAGTAATGATTTTGGCAGTGGGCAGGTGGGAGTGGTGTTGAGCTTTCGAAAATCAGACAGCATCGATTTATAATTCTGGTAAGCACATAAATTTTATATTCAATGTTGTCTTTTTTCATCCGATTCAATTGTAGTACAGATTCTCAAGCATACAGTCCTGGGTGTTATCAAGGAAAGACATTCCTATACATGGTGGAGCCAAAGGATGAGCGAGATCTGGATTGTTCATTCATCTTATAATGTGAACAAGAACAGGAAACCTTGTAGCCACATTTTTATTCACAAACTTGAGCTCTTTCGTCCAGGTATCACAGACTTCATCAGAATAAAACAACCATCTCAAAAGTTGTTTAAATATTACAAAACTTAAAATGTACAACCCCACACATTCAAAATAACCTATCACAAAACCTCACTAATTAAAAAGGCACATTGTTTAAGAGTTTCCCACCAAGTTGCATTTAACTCTTGCATAACTAAAACATATAGCAAGCTTTTTGTCTTAAGAAGCTACTTAAAGAATCATGGTCATTAAGACCTGGGTATGCTACAGCATTACTTCATAAAATCCACTGTAATTCCAAATATTCTAGATAATCTGATTCAGGTCCCCCCCCGGGATCCAAATCACTTTGGTCAATACTACAAAATTTAAATACATGGTCTTTATTTTCACAAATATGTCTGAATAATGCATTTTTAGTGTCCATTTTTCTGATGTCATAGAAATACTGATATATTCGGTCTTTAAGGGCCCTTACAGTTTTTCCTGTATAGGAACAATCACATCTCTGACATACAGCAGCATATACCACTCCTTTAGAATGACAGTAGAACCTTCTAGGGACATTTACCACAAAATGTCCCCCAAGATTTATTTTTTTACATACCAAAATGTTACAACATTGGGCAAATGCCCCACACTTAGACATTTTTCCATCTTTGTGGTTTCTATTATTCTCCACCCATTCAAGAAACTGCTTGAAGCTATTTTCTTTTTTGTACACAATGTTTACTTTTTCTCCAACAATTTTTATATAATCTGGATCACTTCTAAAAAGATCCCAGTTTCTCCTTATTATACCACTGATGGAATAAAAATCTTTATTGAATGGTACAACACATGACCTATTCCTACAATCTTTAACTTTATTGTCAGACACATTACTTAATTCAATACTAGCCAGAAAGGTGCCGATAACTGGTACATAAATACCATCACTTCTTTTTCTTTTTACTTCCCAAAGAATCTTGTCTACAAATGTCTCTGGGTAACCTCTTCTTCCTAACATACCCTTCAAGATGTCACATTGTTCAAAAATACATTGTTATCAGACACCATTCTGGCTAAAAGAACATACTGGCCCTTAATCAGAGCCTTCTTTTGATGTAAGGGATGGCAACTACTGAATTGTAACAAAGTGTTTGAGCATGTTGGTTTTCTATATAATGTAGACATAAATTTCTTATTGGTCCTGTCCTTAAAAATAGTGACATCAAAGATAATTAACTTTCTCATAATCTATATTCATAGTAAACTTTAAGAACGCTGTATGACTATTCAAATAATCATAAAATTCCAATAATCTTGACTCACTTCCTTTCCAAAAAATTACTATATAATCTAAAAATCTGCTATACATAACCCACTCTTCTTTAAAACCTGATGTGAAAATACATGTTTTCTCCCATTGGGCTAGAACAATGTTTGCAAAGATGGGGGGCACATCCTGCCCCCATTTGACCTCTTTTACTTGTTTGTAAATCTGATTTTCAAAAATAAGAAAATTGTTTTACAAAACCATTAAACTCCTAAGAGTGTTAGCTTTACTCTTTTATATATATATATATATATATATATGTGTGTGTGTGTGTGTGTGTGTGTGTGTGTGTGTGTGTGTGCATGTACATGTATATATATGTATATAAAATACACAAACATTTCTGCTATTAAAGCAAAAAGGTTTTTTAAATGTGACATAGATTCAAATGGAGATGACAAAAAACAACTGTATAAAAGATCAACCTGCCAAACCTTATGGGATGCATGTAACAAAAACTGGAAATAGACATTACAAAAAGGTGTCATATATAATAGGTGGGAATTATTTTGGAATGTGACTGGCCTCACAGGGATAGACAAAAAGGAAAGAATATTGAATTATATTGAGAAATGCAAAGTGTAAACAGCATGGCTATGTTATGATATACTTACATAACAGATGTACATGCATATTGCCAAACCTTATTGTGCATACATACAAATTTTTGTCAGATCGTAAGTATACTTGCATAAGTTTTATTTGACCTAAGCAGATTACACAGACTCATGTAGCTGCCATCCTGAAACACCATATGCTCATGTTGGACATTACTACTAACACAACACACAGATAAGTGCTTCTTGATATAGTAACGTGCAAAAAAGAAAAACAAAAGTTGTGTACTTACCATAATGACAGAGCCATGTTATCTGATTTTCATCCGATTCAACTGTAAGTTGTCAGATCCAACTGGATCCAACTTCAGCACCGATCATGAAGCTTTTTGGTTCCAGGGCTGACTCCACCCCTGCTCATAATTCCCTGTTCTCCACCCTACTCCTTCAAATCGAGTTTTGCCCCCGCTGAAGAATATATGAAAGTGTCAACAAACTCCTTCTTCTAATGAAACAGGAAAGGCAGCTTTGACTTGTTTCTAAGTGATATGAATCAGATCATGATATGGCAACAGAACATTGGCAGTGGTGGCTCTTTATTGACAGGGAATGCCAAGGTTGACTGGTCTTCAGAGTTTAATTAGTGATGATTTTGGCAGGGGGCAGGTGGGAGGGGTTTTGAGCTTTCGAAAATCAGACATGGATTTATCATTATGGTAAGCACATAACTTTTATATCCAATGTTGTTTTTTTCATCCAATTCAACTGTAGCACAGATTCCCAAGCATACAGTCCTGGGTCTTATCAAGGAAGGACATTCCTAAACATGGTGGAACCAAAGGATGATCAAGATCTGGATTGTTTAGTCATCTTATAATGTGACACAAAAGTATAAATTATATCATCATCATCAATAGGACGTTTGCTAGCAAAAGCAGTGGACATGGCCACAACCCTTGTGGAATTACCTTTTGGTTGATACTGTATGTGTAAACCCTTTTTATTGTACACAAAGGTAATACAATCATAATCATTTAGACAAAGTAACCCTAGCAATCACTTTGCCCAGTTTTTATTTGGAAAATGCCACAAAAAGATGATCAGACTTCCTGAAAGGCTTAGTTCTATGGAAATAGAGCCTGAGTTGGTGATGGATGATCAGCAAATGAAGCATGTATCCACCTTTATTAGAACAATCTTAGAAAAAAGACTGGTAGATTTATGGGCTGATTTAGATTAGCTTTGAATACCATCTTGGGTAGGAAAGAAGCATTAGTTCCCAGTGAAACCCTATCCTTATGTAAAATCAGATAAGGAGTCTACAGGAAAGTGCTTGCATCTCTGATATACACTTAGTTGAAGTGCCACCAGAAAATATTTTTTCACGATACAAACTTCAAAGCCACTGTAGCTGCTGACTCAAATGGCTATCAAGTCAATGCTTGCAACATGATAGTAATGTCCAAAGGAGGAGCAGGTTCTCCGACTGGGGGGTCATAGAAGGAAGGTCCCTTTTAAAAAGATTTTAGAAATCCTCAGTAAGGCAATAGAAGAGATGTTCTTTCCTATATGACAACTAGTAATGGCTGCCAGCTGTATTTCAATAGTTGAGTAGCTAGATCCATTATAAAAATGTTCTGATAAAAATTCTAAAATGGATGGAAAAGGTGCTGAAAATGGGTCTAGACCTTTGGACAAAGCTCAAATAGAAAACCTTCCCCATTTACTACTGTATATCTTGCAATGCCACGTTTTTGAAAGAATGATAATATCTGAACCACAGAGGGGAAAACCTGGCATCTCTGGCTGCCACTAGAACTCAAAGAACCAAGCAGTTTACTTCTTGAATTTTTGATGTGGGGAGTTAGTCTGGACAGGTGAAACAAAAGATCTGGATATGGATTTTGATCCAGTTTATGTGGAGGACACAGGAATGGAAACCATGTCTGCCGAGACCAGAAAGGGGTAATGAGGATCACTTTTGCCTTTAATGTTCTTGCTTTCTGTATAAATTTATTTATTACAGGCAATAAGGAAAGGCATAGAGGAGACCTGGAGGCCATTTGTGGACCAGGACATCCCTCAATAACTGTCCCTGTGGAGGGATCAGGGCAAAGTAGCAGCTGTACTTGTGGTTTAGATGAGATGCAAAAAGATCGGAGCAAGGCTGGCCCCAGTGACTGAAGATCAATTTATCACTGTTGGATTGAGGGCCCACTCGTGAGGCATTATGGTAGACCTGCTCAGTTTGTCCACTAGAACATTGGATGACCCCAGTATATTTATTGCTGCCAGAAATCAATGTAAAGACATCACCTCTTGCCAGAATATCATGGCTTTATGGCATAAAGGATAAGAACAGGTTCCTCCCTGTTTGTTGATGTACCAGGCCATCAACATGTTATTTGTCTGTACTTGAATTACACCTCTGAAGATACTGTCCTGAATGGCTTGCAACTCTAAGAGGACTGCCCTCATCTCCAGAACATTGGTATGAAGATTGGCCTCTATGTCTGACCATGTGCCCTAAACCATCTTCCCTTTGAAATGAGCCCCACCCTAGAAGGGAATCATCCGTTGTCACATTTGCCACTAGGGACTTTGTTTGGAATATTCTCCTATTTACCTCCAAAGGAGATGTGATCTACCAAGGCATACTCTGTCTGCAGATCTGAGTCTATTTTATCTTGAAGTGGAGTGGATGGGTTCTTTGAGACCATTTTACTGCTAAAGTCCATTGGAGGACCCTCATAAATTGTCTGCCAAGAGGAATCATGAGAATTGTGGAAGCCATGAGACCCAATAGTCAAAACATTAGTTTTGCCAGAGGACAGGGGTGGTGAAGAACATGTGTGGCAGACAGATGCAGAGAGAGAGAACTCTGGACATTGGAAGGTAGTCAATCTGTAAGGTTGGCACATGTGGCATCAGATAAATTCTATCTGTTGAGAAGGCATAAGCTGACTTTATTTATTTTTATTTTATTTATTTTACATTTGTTGACTGGGCTAGTCTAACTGGATATATGTCCATTTTCAGTAGAGGCCCGGGGAGAAAAGCTCCAAAAGGTGCAATAGTATCATGACTTACAATATATGCAATAGCAGAAAGTTACATTAAATAAATTTAGAACAGGTATAAAAATGTGTACAGAGTTGGCTAGAGAAAAGAAAAAAAAAACTTAAGATGACATATCATATAAAAAAACAAATAAGCAAGATTTGTTAATTTTACATCAGATGGCAGGTTACAGGTATACAAACTTATGCTTACTTACAGCAAGGTAGAGGATGAAAACTTTTAAAGTAAGTAACACTATGATCGAGCTGAGAAGAACTCTACTTTAGTACATAGGTAGTGGTTATTATTTAAGTCACCACTAGTAGACAATGTAGGACAGAAATAGAGGAGAAATAAAGGGAGATGGAGATAGGGAAAAAAGTTAGATGTTAGTCAGGGTTAGAGCAGGGGCATAGCCAGTGTGTTTTGAGATATTCCTTGAGATATTTTTTGAAGAGCCGTGTGGACGAAAGAGAAGAGAGTTCATTAGGAAGCTGGTTCCAGGTTTTTCCCACTGTGTTGGGATGTTTGGGGATGTTGATGGTGATCTCTAGCTTCTACAACAGTCAGAGCAAAAGGTCCCAGTGGTGCAATAAGAGGCTGTCAGTTGTAGCTGTGTCATTTATTGACATATGGGAAAACATGGATCCCTAAAAGGTGCAAGTGCACTGCTACCACTGCATGAGTCTGTAGAGCACCCGAGGGGCTGTGGTGAGTCCAAAGGGCAGAACTCTGAATTGACAGTGGTTCGCTGTCAGCTGGAAACAGAGAAACCTCCTCAAATTCCTCTCTATCTTCACAAGATAATATGTATGCTTGAGGCCTATTGAGCACATCCAATTGTTTTGTCTCAATAGAAGCAAAATGGACTGTAACATAACCATCCAGAATTTTGTCTGCTTGCTGTACTGATTCTAATGACTCAAGTCTAAAATGAGCCTGAGAGCCCCTATTTTCTTAGATCCTAAAAAGAACCTCAAGTAGACTTTGGATAGTATCTGGTCTGTGGGGACCAGTTGGATGACTCTTTTTTTCCAGCAGCTTGGAAATTTCTGCTGCTGCAAGTTCCCATTGACTGGGTGTGATGTCTTGAACTCTTTTTTTCTTTTGACATGTGGAAGGGAAAATGGTACAGAATAACCTCTGGAGATAATGTTTAGCACCCATGAATTTGTGGTTCTGTTTTGCCAAGCTTATGGGTGCAAAGAAAAGTGCACCCAGAATGCTTCCAGAGTGCAGCAGTCAAGCAACCCTTCAGGGACGTTGCAAGGAGGGCTTTTCAGAGAATGTTCCACGAAAGCCCTCATTCTGCAGTCCTCCCTGCCCTGGGGTGATGCCCATTATTTTATTTATTATTATTATTACTTTCTCTGCCATGAGGGAGTCTATCTCCAGTAGTTTCCAGGTAAGGACACTGATTTCCTGAACCACACCCTTTTTCCAGCTTACTGATTCCTAGATTAAGATCTCTGAGGCATGGAGAAACAAATGCCTACTGCAGAGAGATTCTTAGCATCTTGGTGACTCCTGGTGACTGTCTCTTTAACTTTGGGTCTGAATAAAATATGCCCATCAAAAGGGGCATTAATGAAAGACATCCAAAGGCTTTCTGCCAAGTTGCAGAAGCAAATCCATGCATGTCGGCAAATGACAATGCTGGTACTGCAGCCATAGCTGCACCATCAGCTGCATTAGATAACACTCACATGGCTACATTTGATGAAAATTGGAGGGTGGACAGATGGGAATCTAGTGTGTTCTGGACATCTGCTTGTAATATCCCTGAGAGGGAGTTGGAAATTTCCTTTGTCAAGTCTCTATGAAATCTGGTGACATGAGCTAGATAATTCATCACCCTGAGAGGTCACTAAGTGTAAGTCTGTTTTCTGAAGCAGTCAGTCACTATAGACTGCATATTAGGGGGATGAACTGAAGAACTCTCTTCTGATAGTTCTTTTGAGTGGCCACTACTACAACTATTGCATCTACCAGTGTACCCTTTTGAAGAGAATTTTGTCGTGTTTCTTAGGGATAGGTTCCACCACATCAGGGTCCTTACATGCCCATTGAGCCATCAGATCAATGAGCAGATCAATGGGGGGGGGGGGTACTACCAGGAAGAAGATGGACCATCTCCATCTCTGATTCCTCAATTCCAGTATTTCACTAAATATGACATCCTCAGAGGGGGGATCTTGGGGAGACTTCATCCTCATCCAAATCTGTGTCTTCTGTGACAGACTCTGGTGAAGAGTTTAGGTGCTTCATTTTGCATGTCTATTTTTGATTAATCATTTGAGGGGGAATATCAGAGGGTTCAGAAACAGACTGAGAGCTAATTGTCCCTGTCTGATAGAAGGATAAGAAACAATAGCTGATCCAAGCTGGGGTTCAGATGGTGCTAACCTTGAAGGGACCACCTTTTCCCTCAGTATCAATAGAACCAGATGGAAAGCCTTGAAGGCTGAAGAAGCCATCAGCTCCATAGGCTCATTCCTGACCTCAGACAAACTGGAAAGCTTAGAACTGATGGGTCCTGACCTTGAGACTCATGTTGGCTCTGAGCTATCTAGTGCCAAAGTCCCGAGGGGAAGAGGCTGCTTTGACAACTTTGGGGTTGAACCCTCCCCCAAGCACTGATTTTAAAGCTTCGGGTCCATGATATTTTCCGGATCTGAGGACATCAGACCTTAAAGAGGAAGGGAACTAGTCAGTGTCAAAGTTACATGAACTATTGGCGCCGACAAAGGTGCTCCAAGGGAGGTTGGGCCTGAAACTACTGGCACTAGCAGTGAAACCAGTCCCAGAAAATAATATAATGGAGGGTTAGAGGAATCCAAGAGTGCAAAAGGACAGGGACAAAGTCCAAAAATATATAGGTAAGTAAAAACAGACATCCACAATGGCTGAGTGTAGAATCCAGTTTAATTAAGAAATAAAAACTGTTAAGTGCTTTCATGGCAGACCTGATTCTTCAGACCATAATACAAAAATAAAATCTAAAACATTTAAATAGAACAAAACAGCCAATCAAAAACTGAATACAGAATCACATGATAATTAATGATGCAAACATCAAAATCTAAAACATTTAAATAGAGCAAAACAGCCAATCAAAAAACTAAATACAGAATCACATGATAACAATTAATGATGCAAGCCCCTCTTTTTAAGTGCTGGTTTTAAAGACATAGCATTGTTAAGACCTAGGTGCAAATTAGCTCTCAGATCTAAAATCCTGCACAGTTCAACATATTCAGTTTCATTCACAATATCCCCTTTATGTAAACCACAATCAACTTTGCTCAGCACTAAAAACTTAAAGTGGTGGGTATCTCAATTATCAGCAAGTGCTTAGCTAATGCATTGCTAGGTTTCGTATTTTGAATATCATTAGTGTGTTCAAGTATCCTCTCCTTTAATGTGCGGTTGGTCTTACCTACATAAAAACCTTCACATAGAATACACTTGGCCAAATAGACTATATTTTTATCAGTACAGTCCACATAAAAATGAAATTCAATACTCCGTGATGATCTAGGATGAATAATAGATGTAGCAGTCCAGATATACCTGCATGCATTGCAGGATCTACATGCATAGGTACCCTACGCTCTGAGTATACCCTTCTAGAGGGTGTCTGTTTGTAGCATAAATGTTGCTTCAATGTCCTATTATTCTTGAAGGCAAACTTAGGACAGGGGCCTAGTACTTTACATAAGTCAGGATCTGTCATAAGTATGGGCCAATTCCTCTTCACAATGTCACATACCATATTCACATTGCTAGAGTAAGTTAAGCTGACCCTATTAGTTTGTTCTTTAACACTTAGCTCATTGTCATCTGATGATTGTGTTATATTTCCAGAGAAGTAGGATTTGGTTTTAGTACTCCTAACCCCTCTAGCCTCATCTATGGACCGTTCTATGTCTCGTATTCTATAGCCTCAGTCTAAAAGTTCAACTCTAAGGGTATCTAGAGCCTTCTGTAATGGAGCTGCTTCAGTATGTAACCTCATAACTCTAAGTACCTGAATTTTCAACACATTCCTGGGAATGTGCCTTGGGTGTATGCTTGTTTTATGAAGAATAGTATTCTTTTTACAAGGTTTCTTAAACATACTTGTGGATAAATTACTGAACACATCTTTGTTGACTGAAACGTCCAGAAATTCTATACAAGTATCAGAATAATGCATAGTAAATTTAAGAAAGGATGTAGTGTTCTGTAAATAACCTACAAATTCTATCAACAAGTCAATGGACCCTTGCCAAACAAAAAATATGTCATCGACAAAATGCTTATAAAACTTAACATGTGTCCTAAAGCGTTCTTCATTAAAGAATAATTGCTTCTCCCAATGTGCAAGCACAACGCTGGCATAAGTGTTCACACACGCGGTACCCATAGCAACCCCCACTTTCTGCAAAAAATGCTCTAATTCAAACATAAAAACATTATTTTCAAGTATCAGTTCCAACAGAGCACATAATAACATAACTTTTGAGTTAGAGAAGTCACTATCAGATGTAAGAAATAATCTAACACTGTCTATCCCTTCTTCATTGGGGATCACTGTAAAAACTGAATTCACATCGAGTGTTACAAATAGCACTCTCAAAGCTATCAATATCTTTAGACCACATGTAACGATCTTGCAAAAATTGCTTTGTATCTTTCAAAACAGTAATTACAGTGTCTAGAACTGACCTTAATTGTTTTTCCACATAAATAGATATTGGCTCCATGAGCCAACCTCTACCCGATACAATAGGATGGAAAGGGGAGGGGTCAGTACTATTTTTATTTACTTTTGGCAAGCCATAAATTGTGGGTATTTCTCAGATGTTCCACCACAAAGTATGTGTATAGATTATAATATATCAAATCTGTCATTAAAAGGTCATACAAATAGAAATTCACTCTATTTATAATGCCTGTAACCTGAAATCTTTGTAATCTCAAATATACATCTGCATCTTCAAGCATACTGAGCATTTTATCAAGATACATAGACTTATCTAGCAAAACTATACCCCCACCTTTGTCAGCTGGTCTTATAGTTAAGTGCTGTGCTCTAGTTAATTGGTTCAGGGCTTCAAATTCATTAAAATTGAAGTTATAATAGTTAGCACCACTTTCTTTGGCATAAATACGAACTCTCAAATCATCCTCACATAAATTAATAAAATCTTCTAAAGCTGGTAAAAAATCACGTGTAAAAATGGCTTCTTAAAACAATTATACATTAAAGTAGGGCCGGATTCATGAAGGCTTGTACGGAATCTAAGAGTAGAGTAAGACTCCAGCAAGCCAACATGTCTGGCGAGCGATCCAGGAACAGCCGGCAGGGGCGTGCAACTGAGCTCTCCAAACTAGTCCTACACGGACAGAGCTGGGATATGCAAATTACCTCAATTGTTGGCGAAAGCCATGCAAATGAGGTAAAATTGCGATCCAGGAAACCCGAACCTGTCCGAGTAGGAGTAGTGTTATTTGCAGAAATGTACTCAGTTGATAACTGAGTACGGTTCTCCAAATAGCAAAACGGAGCTGTGTCAGCTGGAAAAAAAGCATGCATTCACAGGAGGAAGCATGCCAATGGCCAAAAATACGGTCATTGTCAATGGGAAGTGATGCAAATTAAAAATAAAATAACTTTTTTTTTAATCCTGATTTCCGGGGTTTAAACGTAGCGCGCTGTGCCCTAAAAAGCAGAAAATTAAAAATTAAGATTCACAAATGTGGATATCATAGCTAAAATGAATTTACAATGCAAGGGTATGTCAGGCTGAAGACAACATGGCCACCGAGTAGAGGTTGCTAAGGGGGGAAGCTCAGTCTAAGAGATGTAACTAAGCATTAGTAGGCAATCCTATGCAAATGAGAGTTATGATAGTGAATCGCAAGTTTACATAGCAAATGAGCACAGTCAGTGGAGTGTAGGAATAGGATAAGGAGAGTAACAGAGTAGAAGATAAGTGACATCATGAGGGGGTATGTATGAAAGGAGTGCAGCTCATTGGAGCAGAGTGACATGTGTTAGCCTACATTTACATAATAGTTAAAGATGTGTGTCAACAGGTAGACCAGGTAAAGTCAAGAAATTGAAGGTGTATGCTGTGGATAACACCAAAGTTCCTTGCTGACCGTGCATGCGCGCATGTGCACGCCAGTAAACCTGAGTAAGACAGTGTGCGCACGTGTCAGCATGTGTGCACGCCTGTAGGCTTGAGTAAGCATATGTAAGGCTGTGTAAACAGTTGTTAGCACGTTTGCACCGGTGTGCGCACGTTTTAACAAGAATAAGCAAGACTTAGTCCGTGTAAGCATGTGTGCTCTCGTGTGAGCTGGTGTGCACGTGTTTGCGCGGCACTGCCCCCTGAGGAAACAGAGAGGGAAAAGGAAGCACAACAAATAGTAGGAAGTTAACCAGGGAGTACTAGCAGAGCTAGCAGGTGAAAACAATCAGAATCAGGCAATTACACAGGCAGTACACTAGCCCAGCCCAGCCCAACCCTGCACATAAAACTCAGCAAAAACCATTCCAGTATGTTTTACTCAGACACACTGCAACACTGCAGTAAGCTAATAGAAGTGAAAACTGAAAAAGCTTTACTGAGACAAAGAAATGTTAGGGGCTGCCATTGCTGTCATAAGGCGACATATGCAACATGCTGAGGGTGGTGACAATGCAAATGCTGCTGAGCAACCCACAGTGAGGAGACGGAGAAGAGTGTACAGGCCTAGGGTAACCTACCAGGGGCTACAAGAGCTGGAGACAGTGGAGCGCTATAGAGTAGACAGAGACCTCATGCAGCAAATTGTTGAGCTGTGCAGGCCACACCTCACACACAGAACCAACAGAGGGGAACCCATCCCAGTGGAAACCAAGGTATGTGTTGGCCTAAGAATATTTGCAAAAGGTACCTTCCAGAGACCAACTGATGATATGATGGGGATTTCACAGGCATCAGCATCTAGGGTACTGCACCAGTTCCTGAATGCCATGTCAGCACATGTCAGTGATCATGTATATTTCCCCAAT
Source organism: Protopterus annectens (assembly GCF_019279795.1). NCBI lineage: Eukaryota > Metazoa > Chordata > Ceratodontiformes > Protopteridae > Protopterus > Protopterus annectens. Next base: position 687,462,514 of record NC_056734.1, on the reverse strand, counting down.
TCCTGTGAGATATTGGCCAGCAATATGCATCTCTTCCAGCAAATAGCGGAATACCCTGAGGTAGTGGGTGCAATAGACTGCACACACATTCACATCAAAGCACCAGCCGATGAGCGGGGTAGGGTCTACTATAACTGCAAGGGTTACCCCTCCATCAACTGCCAGGTCATGTGTGATGCCGAGGGCATAATAATGAATGTGTGTGCTGGCTACCCTGGAAGCTACCATGACTCCCATATCTGGCATCTGACACAGCTGTACCAGACATTTGCCAGTGGGGACATCCCTCATGGTCACCTAGTGGGGGATGCTGGATATGCACTTGAGCCATGGCTGATGACACCCATCAGAAATGCACACACACTTGAACAGGAACTCCATAATAAGGCACATGCACAAACACAAAATGTAATCGAGCATGTGTTTGGGCTGCTCAAGTCACGGTTCCGGTGCCTGGACACATCTGGTGGAGCCTTGCAGTACTCACTAACTACATGTACCCAAATAGTCATGGTATGTGCTATGCTACACAATATGGTCCTGCAAAAACAGCTGCAGCAGGAGCAGCATAGGGCTGGGCACAACAGCCCCCCACCATTGCCAAGGCCATCACAGGCAGAGCGTGACTTGGAGGAGGAACAACCTGAGCCTGCCCCAGTAGGCAGAAAGAGGCGTGCCCAGTATGCTTTGGCCTTGGCAAAGAGGCAATGCATAGCATATACACTGGCTCAGTGTATATGCTATGCATTGCATATACACTGGCTCAGTAGGAACCCTGGAAATGATACCTATCTCCGACTCACACATATAGTAAAAGCGATGCCTAACTTGACACTACCTGTTAACAAACATGTATAGGGAGTGTAAAATGTGTATCTGACATAGGCAGCCCTGCAGCACCACCTGAGGCATGATTGCTATGTGTTAAGCAATATAAAGCACTGCTAAACAGCTTTCACCACTATTTAGTATATGTAAACAAAACTGCACACACTAAGTAGCACAACTACAGGCAATGTTCAGCAATATTGTGCACTGTCCAGTAATGTTGGGCAACATTGAGCAATGTTGTGCAAGTCTGGTCAAATGTGGGTATAGTTCATCAAAAGCAAGTTAACAAGTCCATATTTGCTTCACTTTTCTTGAAGCAGTCTGTTCTGGCATGTATGAAAATATGAAGCAGTAACAGTCCTCGAACCCAGGATACAGTGCACTATAGTCAGAATACAGAACCAGTAAACCATGACAGTATGTCAATGGTCAGATTGTATGAAAGAATGTTGATAAGTCAATGCTAAGTATCTCATGGAATCCTTGCAGGCATAGCATAATCCCTGTTGAGTTAAGACACAAAGGTGAGGCCTGCAGTAATAATAGAACCTGATATTCAACACACATATAGTATAAATGTTAATATTGGTAATGTTCACACACATCAACAAACGTAGTGGACCTCAGACAGCAACATACTGCAAGGTCACATGGGCATGCTCACACACTTGAAACTATGAGACAAATGTCAGGCAACAAAACACTGGAAGTCTGAACTGGGCATGCTCACATACTTAGGGCAACTTTGAGTACAGCAGTGGGCCACACATATCCCTCAGTTGCATGTGTCAATCCAGGAACCTTGCACTATTTACCAATCCACCATGTGCACACAGTGATATGACAACAGACACAATATAATATAGTGAAATCCTGTCACAATCAAATATGTTATGCAGAAACGTAGGCTGTTCATAGGAAGTGGTAAAGCAAAGAAGAAACAAAACCTGCAATCAGTACCATCACTGAACAATGTGCATCCCGAACATTAGCATAGGTTCAGAGGTTGACACAAGGCTATCTGCCCTAGGGGATGTAGAAGCCTAGCCACAGTGTGTTTGTATTCTGCAACCATGCTAGATCAGTAGACTGTGCCTGTTAATAGTAGGCCACACAAGATATCTCACATATGTTCATTTCATTCTGCCTCTGTCTAGCAAGGACGCATAACATATCCCACGGCTTAACATACGACCACCCATCCACCTGTGAAGATGTCACCTGTAGGTGGTCAGCATGGGTCTGTGCATATGTGGGACTGTGATCACATTCCTGAGTGAGTGGAGCCTCTGTGATGGTAATATGCCCCTCCAGCATGTCCTATTAACATCATTGCTCATGTACCTGTCCCTGGAGTATGTAGTTGTAAGGGACTTTGATATCCTCATGCTGAGCCTGTCCATCAATGCTGTGATGGACATGGCTTCAAACAAAAGGTACAGACTGCGTGCAAGTAGGCAGTATGCAACTGAGGAGAGCTGGGGTCACCATAGCCAAACAGTGCATACCGTCTGTGTGAGCCCCTAGATCCACTTGGTTATGTAAATATGTGTACATTCCAGTTGCTGCAGGTGTTGGGTAAGGTACGTCCAAAATGGGGCAATCTATCTAAGCATGTGCCTGATGACTATAGGGTCACAATGACCCCACCTGATCTGGATGTAAAACCATATGGGATAAGGTTGGCTAAATAGAAGGTGTGTCCAACAACATTGGCAACGTGAATGTCAAAGGTGAGAGTACTAAGTATTCATGTCCCCAAATCACAAATCACACACACTGTATGTGATGTATCATCACCTATGTGGTAATGTGTGTGCACGATGTTATGACCAAAGGTGATGACTATGTATCTAAAGGAAGGTAGCTGTAGGCCATGGCTCTGGCACCACTCATCCATCTCTGTGAGACCCTTTCTGAGGATGCTTTTGCCAGCTGTGGAGTTGATTATGGCACACAGTTTGCAGTCATCTGCAAACATGGTCATCCATATTGCTCCTGTGTTAGCCAGTATGTATCAGAAATATATACAGAACAAGAGAGGTCCCAGGACTGAGCCCTGTGGTCTGCCACATGTAACTGGTGTATAGTCAGACATGGCACCTGCAATACTGACAATGTGTGTGCTATCCATGATCCAGTTAGCAAACCATCTTGTGACATATGTGTAGATACTGAATCCCATGATCTAATGTGTAAAGGCCAAGTGGGGTATTGTGTAGAAGTGGTGTGCGAGCTCCAGGTAGGCTGTGTGGACAACTCTGTGTACGTCTATGAACCTGTTAACTGTTTAAAGACATCGAACATCTGCAAGAGACAAGATATGCCCACAACAACACCAAATTGTGTAGGATCCAGTGTCTGCAGGTTCATAATGTGTATGTGTATGTGTTCCATGATGATACACTCCATAGCATAGCAGACCAGGATAGTTAGGCATATATTGTGATAATGTCCAGGGTCCCTTGTGGCACCAGCACTGTGGAGCAGGTACACCGTAGCTGTACTCCATTCCATGGGTACACATCCTGTAGTAACTGTAATATTGAACAGTGACATAATGTGAGTGTGAAGTTTGTCATGAATCTCGTGTATACCACAGTCTGGGACACCATCTGGTCCCACTGATGCTGTGTTGTCTGCTATGGAGAGAGCAGCACACACGTTCATCTGTGATGTCAGGGAGGCTACACCCTGTTGTGATGGACATGTGCACTGCAGGGGGGATGGTGGGGAAACATTCCCACTGAACCTGTTGTCCAGGATATTCGCAATGTCAGTGGGTTCACTGTATCATTTGTAATTATGCAGTAAATCATAGCATATCTGTGAGTTCCCACCCAGGTTCCTGACATAACTAAATAAGGCCTTGTGATTGTCCATAGTGTCTGTTGCAAGTGTCCATTAGAAGTGGGCCTTAGATGAATCAACAAGTGATCGTAGCTATACCATAGTACTGAGCAGAGATGCCTTCCTGATTGTGATTGCGGTCTATAATGTAGTAGCCTCCTCCTGTCCCTGTATAGCTCAGTAATATCCGTGGTCCAGTAGACAGGTCCCCTGCCTTTGGAGGAGTGAGTCTTGTAATTATCTGGGATAGCATGATCCATGCATTCCAGTAGCTGTCCATAGAATGTGCTTGTAAAGTATGAAGTAGTCTGAGCCGTAATTAACACTGTCCCAGGGTCATTGAGGGATACCACCTCAGTTTGTACAAGTGTGATGTTTACTCATGAGAAGTATGTCACTGAGACCACATAGGATGTGTGTGTGTATGGGATATGTATGTCTAGTGAGATGAATGTATGTTCCGACCTTAACAATTACAGGTATACCTCTGTTGTGGAACATAGAGTCCCCAAGTGGGTGATGATCAGGTCCCACATGTCTAACCCCCTGTGGGTGTGGTGACCAGGTCTTCCATAGCATTTGAGTGTAACAATCCTAGCAACTGTTGTGCGAGGGTGTCACTGCTTGAGTAGTATACCCAGTCAATGTTTGTGTATTTGAAGTCACACAATATAATGGTGTTTAGTGAGACCTTCACATTCCCCAGTGTTCCCAGGAATAACGACTGTTGTGCCCAAGTTTGTGAGTGTGGTATGTAACAGTCTACAAACTGAAATGCAGTTTTTCCCACTCTCAGTTGCACATGTACGTTCCCCAATGCTTTGTGTACTGCTACCAACCTGGAGGTTTGTTTATGAATGATGTATATGGATACCCCCCCATTGTTGTTGTCCGGTCCGAGTCTTGTGTCTGAAAACCATGGTATGAAGTAAAACCTGTTAGTGCTGCTGTGCTTTTGTGAGCCTGAACCAGGTGTTTGTTAATGCACATATATCGACAGATTCCATACTGATGTGAGTCCTGAGTGCATGCATTCTGAGTGTTAGACATCAGTTGTTGAGCCCCATCACTCTCCGTTTGCTGTACCCTGTAAGGTCTATGGCCGCGGTTATGTCTTTTGACCCTCGCTTCAAACAGCCACTATGTGTGTGTCAAGAGCCTAAGGCAGTCTGTGAAAGCCTCGGGGTGACAGGTGCATGGCGTCCATAGCGAATGTACATGGCATGTTGAGCATGTAATCCCAGGCTGACAGACACTGGATCCCCTGTGAATGACAACAATATGTTAGGCAACTGTTAAAAGTGATCATGCCATCTGTATACTGTGACATAGTACTTGGTGAGGGTAAGATGCTACACAAGGTCAGGGTCATACTGTCCTGGGCTACATGATCAGAGAGCTCCTCTATGTCTCTTGTCATGTAGTCCAGGGAGGAATGTCTGAGGGTTTACACACCAGAATGGTCAATGATGGAGCCACATTTGTACTTGCAGTGGACTGACAACAGTGCATGTGTCATGTGGCATATCCTGGCACCTGACACACAGCACAAAGTGACCTTCACCTTGTTCAGCCTGGTGAGTGGGATGTCAGTGTGACGGACAATTACAGTCACCTAATACAAGTGTATGAGGTGTGTTGTGTAGGCCTAATGGCTGTGACTGCGTGGCACAATGACTTTGTGAACTATGTGATATGTGTGTATGGTTGTGTTAGCAGTTGTTTGTGTGCCTGCTTTGGATGTCTCAGCTGCTTAGACAGAGTATATTTAGATGCTCCAAGTATGTCATTGTGTATCAATGTATATGGTTTGCTGTTGTCATAGGTGCATGTGCGACTGTATTTGTGGTGTGTGTGGTTACCTTCATCACCCGATAGACTGTGCCAGTCATGGCTTGGGAGAGCTCAGCCTCCTGTCTGTCTATACAGTTGCACCTCTCACATATATCTGAGTTTGTTGGTAGGAGGACAGTGTTACCTGTGTACATAAGGCAGTTGTAACAATGCGTCAGAATTCCAATATGCACCAGCTGGACTGGAGAGTACACATGAAACCGACCTTTGGACATGCCAGGATATGATGATGACTTACACTGTCGACTGATCACAAAGGATCAGTAGTGTGTCAAGTGTGTAAAAGAGTATAACAGGGTTTTAGTGTTCGGGTTTGTTGTTGCTGTGGAACGATGATCTGCAAACAAGTACAGACAGAAACATTACACCTCCTTCAGCTATGTCAGAAATATCGATGTACAGTCATATATGTCCTGAGTCAGGGTCAACTGTACCTGACTGACAATGTCAACATCCTGTCAGACAGGCCCATACATACATACCCACCTCCCAGTGACAAAAGGCCCTAACATCATACCAGGAGATATCACATGTAGAATGTGTAAACTGGTCCTCCCAATGCCAAATGAATCCCATCATGTGGATAACATTGTTTCCCCATATGTGTCATAAGTGAACGACAGGACAAACAAACACTGCACCCGAACAGTATGTTGAGCCTCACACCCTCTACAGGATCTTACACCGTTGAATGTGTTACAGCAACATGTGGCACACCCCACGGGTGTTGGTGCACAACACACCATGGGAACTATATTCCTATAAGCCTATGAAGTCTGAAATGCTAGTCCATGGAGTCCATCCTGATTGCAGTCAGGAACAGAGATATTATAAACCGACAAACAGACAACCCAAACATCTGTGGTATGTCAGTGAGCACATCATGTTCCCCAAACCTGCTAGATATCTTGCAAGGCAGACAGCCAGGACATACATCACTGACAGGAGCAACACAGGTCCCACATAGACTTTGAATAGCCCTTTACCAACATCACACACACATGTTGTATCCACAAAACCTACAATCCGTGCATGAATATGTATTGTCATATGAAGGAATGGTAATTTGTCCACAGATAGATCACACCAGGTATGAATTGTGTATTCCTGTTCAAGATGTTCACACCTGCTGACCCACAGGGTTCATTCCAGGGATTGCATAACACTAAGTGCGCACACATTACCATGTCCAGTCTGATGATGTCAGCAACCTACAAATATAGCATGTGAATAGAAGACACACAGTCAAGCATATAGCACGTAGTGTAAATGCGTATCGCACTAGCATCATAACATAGTTAGGTAGGTGTTTGAATCCTGCAACAGCTGAGTGTGTGTGAGATTGGCTTTGAGGGGAGTGACCTTTTTGGAGACTGTGGAAACACAGTAGGAGTGGTGAATACCTCTTTGCCAAATGTGATGATGTCAGCATCCTACAAATAGTGCTTTGGAAAAGAATACTCCCAGTAAAGCAAATAGCATGTTGTGTTAATGCGTATCTCACTAGTGTCATAACATAGCTCAGTAGGGGTTTAAACCCTGTGAATGTGTGTGTATAAGATTGCCTTTGAGAGGAGTGGCCTTTTTGGAGACTGTGGAAACACATTAGGAGTGGTGAATACCTCTTTGCCAAGTGTGATGATGTCAGCATCCTACAAATAGTGCTTTGGAAACTAATGTTCCCAGAAAAACAAATAGCACATTGTGTTAATGCGTATCTCATTAGTATCATAACATAGTTAGGTAGGGGTTTGAATGTGTGAGCGTGAGATTGCCTTTAAGAGGAATGGCCTTTTTGGAGACTGTGGAAACACATTAGGAGTGGTGAATACCTCTTTGCCAAGTGTGATGATGTCAGCATCCTACAAATAGTGCTTTGGAGATAAATGCTCCCAGTAAAGCAAACAGCGCGTCATGTTAATGCGTATCTCAGTAGTGTCATAACATAGTTAGATAGTGGTTTGAATTCTGCGAATGTTTGTGTGTGAGATTGCCTTTGAGAGGAGTGGCATTTTTGGAGTCTGTGGAAACACATTAGGAGTGGTGAATACCTCTTTGCCAAGTGTGATGATGTCAGCATCCTATAAATAGAGCTTTGGAAATGAATGCACGTAATCAAGCAAATAGCGTGTTGTGTTAATGCATATCTCACTAGTCTCATAACATAGTTAGGTAGGGGTTTGAGTCCTGCAAACACCAAGTGGGGGGGTGTGTGTATGTGTGTGATTTCCATTAAGAGGAGTAGCCTTTTTTGGAGACTGGGAAACACATTTTAAAAGAGGTACATCCCTCTTCAGAAAGTCTGATGATGTCATTATCCTACAAATATTCAAGGAGAACAGAGACCCCCCCAGTAATGCATATAGTGTGCCATGTTCATGCGTATCTCTCTAGTTTCATAACATAGTTAGGTAGGGGTTTGAGTCCTGCAAACACTGAGTGTGTGCCACAGGTGGTCAATGCAGTGTGGTTTTTGCTTTTACTACGGTATGACATATGTTTCAAACAGTATGTGCATTGCACACATCGGGTATCTGCATGTCAAATAGATTTGTGTACATGTGACCTCAATCAGTACATAGGTGTGAAGCCTGCATACTATATGAATACATTTGTAACCTTCGACAGATTGTGCCGCTGCTTCTCAGATCATAGGTCACATATGTATGTATGCGTCAAGACCGGCCAATATAGTGATCCATGGCCAAGGACATCCCTGCCACACACACCCATGACACGTACTATAGAGTACTGTGAGTGAGGGTAATTGCTGGGGTATATGTCAGACATGTTCATACACAACAACGACTGGCAATAATGGACAGTCATTATAGATGTGCACCAGCCCTGTGGATATGCATGCAGGCTCCTAATGTGTTATGTGAAACACCGAGGGACCCCACAATACTTATGGATATGTGGATACCAAGGGACAGATGACATAACACGTGTCTGTCTGTACACATTGGTACCCAACATACATGTCCAGGGCTACCACCTACGTGGTACTGTCGGGATAGTATGTATAGTAAATGTGGATGACTATGTCATAGACAGCATACTGCTATACAGCATGTATTGGACAATAGGTATCTGTCTGTATGATACCCTTGTGTAGGATATGCGTCCCATCTGGGGAATGCAGTGTAGGCCAATGCATGCATTTCCAGATGTGGATGAACACATCCCTAGTAAGTTTGCATGTACCGAAGAGGGCTATATGCCACACAGGTGTGGTCCCTGGAACGTGTGGTGGTCAATACCACTGGTACCAACCCTGACTGGGTGCTATCATCAGAGGCAGAGGTATGGTGACTGGACCCATGTCCCTGCTGGGACTGGCCAGCACCACATGCACGTGGTATAGTAGAACAGTCAATGGACAGGCCAGCCCCAGCATTGCTGGGGCTGGTACTAACACTATGGGAGCGGCTGTGATCTGTGGTCCGTCCTCGATGACTGCCAGCTGATGCCATTGCTGGCATGCATCCCCGTTGGCTTCTCATCCTTCCTGCATGGTCCTGGCTCATGGCTAACACATTGTGGAGGGCATCTAATGTCTCCATCCAACGGCTATCAATGACCTTGGTGTAATTCCGGATGGCACCGGCAAAGTCACAGATGCTGTCATTGATAGCAGTGTAATGGGACCTCTGCACCCTTAGTCCCTGTTAGGTGTACCGTTCCATATGTGCCTGTGCCTACATTACAGCCTGGAACATACTGGAGGTTGTAATACCTCCGGGAGCAAGTCTGCCAAGGGCAATACAACCAGTGTTGCTCCCCCCGAGAACCTCTTGACATCCGCCTATGTGGTACCGTTTCAGCTATGGCTGCTGTGAGGGGATGCACGTGCCATAGGTACAACACTCTCCTAGTCAATGGCAACTGTATGCTGTCCTTCAGCTACGGCCATTGGTGACGAGGGATGTATTGGCAGTATGAGTGTGCGCATAGATGGGGTTGACTGCTGTGTACTGTCAATTGGTGGACCAACTACAGACCCTGTCAGACCTTCCTGTGCCACAATACATGTCTCATCATCTCCACTATTAGTGGTGGTGACATCAGGTTCCCTGCTGCATTCAGCTACTCCTAACTCAGCACCTGTGGAAGGAAGACAGGAAACGCACTTTACAACCTGTACATGATGTTAGCACACATGCACACATGCACACATGCACACATGAACACATGAACACATGCACACATGAACACATGCATGCATGCACACATGCACACATGAACACATGCACGCATGCACACATGAACACATGCACACATGCACACATGCACACATGAACACATGCACACATGCACGCATGCACACATGAACACATGAACACGAACACATGAACACATGCACACATGCACACATGAACACATGAACACATGCAAACATGCACACATGCACACATGCACACATGAACACATGCACACATGCACACATGCACACATGCACGCATGCACACATGCACACATTCACACATGAACACATGCACGCATGCACACATCAACACATGCACACATGCACACATGAACATATGCACACATGCACGCATGCACACATGAACACATGAACACGAACACATGAACACATGCACACATGCACACATGCACAGAAATACACTGCTCACCACAGCACATACACACACACACACACACACACACACACACACACCAGCAATCCAACACATACACAATAGTGGGTGATGGTGGGTGACAGTATCACAAGGCAAACAGTCACCACACATGTGTCAGCAGGCAGACCATGTGTTGCTCAACACCATGCAGTGCAAGTGTAGACAGCCCTATCTAATGAGATTATACATGACTTTGATATATGTGTGTAGTTGTTCAGTGATTGGCTACACCCTGGAAAACAATGTGTACATGGACACAACATTGCTGTGCAAGTATTATCTGCTCTGCAATGTTATGTGCACCATCACTCAATGGTATACATACCATGGCTGCATGTGTTATCTGTGTGACACATAGATTGCCATGTCTGATGACAATGTCTGTGTCCATAGCACATAATAGTGGGCACAGGTGTAGCAAATGCATGCAATGTACAGACATGGGATGAGTGGTGCATGTAGACGTCAAGGAATCCCAATGCACGACATGGACATTGCACAGTGGTTATGGTGCGTATGGGACATATTGCAGATATGTTGTTGCCAGACATGACATGGCATGCTGCACGACTGCAACATTAAACACCACACATACCCAATGTGTGTCATGTGACCTATAAACCCAATAGCATTCCAGGACATATATGTGACTCTTTGTACAGATGGCGACTGTTGTGCAAAATGTGTATACTAACATATGTAAATACACACACAACATGCTATGCATGGTGTGTATAGGTGGATATGTTAGCACACACAGAACAATGAGGTGCACAGCAAAGACTGCTATGTGTAGTACTGTGGTCACTGTAACCGGATGGGGTGTAGTACCATGTTCCATCATCATCATCATCGTGCATCTTGTGGTCACTCACGGCTACTACTGTGTGACAGACCACCACCTAGCATGCTGTACCTGAACTGCAGTGTTGTGGATACGTTCACTATTACACAGCCACTTTGTACATGGGTGTATGAGGTGCCAAGTAGGGAGCATTGCATAACATGACTGTGTTATGTGTTGAAGAGTGTTGCACAGCCCCATGATAGGCCTCTACCCCTGAGGTACATCATGTGTGTGTGACTGACATGTGGGATACTGAAGTGTGACCTTACAGCGGGTGTGTGGTTACACCATATGTAGCATGACTTTGTGTACTGCATGTGATAAATGTCTTATGTTGTGTACAGGTGTTGCAACTATGCCTATCCAATGTGCAGTACGGGGTTGTCACAACTGTGTGTCATGCTCTGTGTATTGCATGTCATTGAGGCAGCTACTGACATGAGCTGTGCAACGTCTCACAGCAGACATGCATGGCATGCATTATGCGTAGGTGTGTTCATGTTATACGGCCCACACCTCACCTATGACATGCATATTTCATACCAACATTGCAGGTATAGTATAACACACTCACCAGCATGGAACGGCTGCCCTGCTGTCACACCAGAGGGACCTACGAGAATATGAGAGGGTTCGTCAGTGGCCACAACTGTGGTATTGCTACAGTGGGTATGCTAAACTGCAGTACAACAACAGTCAACAGTCACAGGTGTAGGGATATTATTCAAACTATCCGTATTGCACAACACTAGGCAGCAGAACTGCTAAACACACAGTACACATCTCACGTACACATAATCTAACAATACAGTTAACTGTAGTCTACAAATAGGACATGTTACCTGCTTGCTCCAGGAGGATGTGCTGTGTGGCTTCGGACTCCATTACAACACATGTCAGAGGTTGATGTAGCTGTTGTCCAGGAGCCACCACACTTAGGAGCAGCTCCTCCTCTCTGGTGAGGGGGGGGATGAATGGCCACCCCACCACCTGTGGCAAGCTGCTGTCTTTGGATATCAGACGCATGGCGCCGGACTTGTCTAATTAAATCACTGCAGTGATGGCGTACCTGCTCATATGTCCGGTTATGCATGCCTATGTCATTTACCCGAATAACAAGTTCCTGCCACAGTGCAGTCCACTCCTGCTGGTGCTGGCTGCTTCTGGAGAAGAGCATTGTGTACTGCTGCAATAGGCTGTTGAGTATCACCTCTTCCTCATCCGCTGTGTACGCTGGGTTGTGTTGGTGGGCCATCTGGCTGAAAAAGATATGAACAATATGTGTGAGAGTGTCCTGTGGCACACTTTACACCTTTACCCACAGATATCACTTTACTGACATATATACCGTCCTATTGTCTGTCAGAGTTTACACACATTCAATACCACTTATTGGTTCTCAGGCCACAACTAACTAACACTGCCTGGCAGACTCTATATATCACACCACTATACAACAGTACCCGATACACTGTTTGTGACACATTGCACAACCTCAAGACAGGGGTGTATATCACACCAATGCACGAACAGAGATGTCATCCATTGCAATGGATGTATATACAGGTACAGTAGTACCTATCAACCACCCTAGTCATTGATGCCATAGCCCTGCCTAACAAATGTGTCCAGTTGTTACTGTAGGTGGCATACTGCTGTAACAGACTATATATTTTGCTGGATACACACGTTAACCCTGTAACACACATATGATTGCAGCCATTGTACAGGCATAATCACACACAGATCAGGTAAACATACAACGCATCACTGTATGCCAACACAGATGAGCATTACCTGTGTACCATACGGTACTGTGTGCCACTACTTATACACCCTTATGCCTGCAGTCTGTCCTCTGTGCAGACTACAAGAAACACACATGACAGTGTTTCCAAGCAATGTGAACACACACCATACTGTGCTGTTTAGGCCTACAGCTTCAGGTAGTACTACAGTTTACATTGGTGATGGATTCACCAGCAGTACCACTCACTAAGCATACATGTATTGCTTTAGCCTACAATGGGACACCACATTCATCAATGGAGAACTACGTTACATCATATGCCGTACTACATCTGCCTAACAGTACATTACACATCAGTTGCTGTCCCCACAGCTTTAATAGGCACTACCATGTCAGATACAACATCACACTAAGCTATCACACATTTACAGACCTTGCACACATTCAGCGTTACACTTATTCAACCTCACATAGCAGCTATTGCATTAAGTACATGTGTGAGTGCATAGTGTCATAGGTAGGTAATATGCTATTGGCCCTAGGGACTACAGCAGCCTAGCCATATGCTACCCTGGCCTTTGACACACATGTACTTTGATTTCACTTGCCCCTGCCAACCTGAACCACAGAGGTGTTTCCTGGGGTGTATTACCAATCTCCCACACAATCATCAGGGGTATTTATAACAACTGCTAAGGAGGAGCCTTGTTTGCTATTGCTATGTGGTCTATTCCAGTGTATGGCATATCTCTGAGATGGGAACCTATCCCTCCAGCATGTGCTGTTTAGTGAGCTGACAAGGTTTAGGGCCCTAGAGCGTGTATCCCTGAGGGATTGTGATATGTTGCCATGGTGGTTGTCACCCAGCTATGGGTGTGACATACCTCTGTATGTCTGGCAGAGGTCACCTCTGTGTGGCTAGTATGCAATACAGTGTAGTTGTGGTTTTGTGAGTCAGTCTGCATAGGGCATCTGTTTGCAGAAAGTATTACCCTTTGGGAGGTCTGTCTGTGGCCTTTTCACCTGGTGTAGTTGTCATGTGAAGTAGATAGGGCATTGTGATGAGTAGAGGGGAACTCTACCCTATACTTCCATAGATGACACACCTGTTGTCATGACACATACCACACAGACAGATTACAGGTGTAGTGTGGCACTGTCTTAAGTGGAGGCTACTGTCCACCTGTGTCCCATGTTCCCTTATCACACCTTCACTGTTAGGTAGATCTCTACCTATGTGGTAGTTAATGAGTACACTGTTTAGGGAAGGTGGAATGGCACTGCAGTATCAACACTTGTCTACAGTCCATGCCTTGTTCACCACACACCTGTTGCGGTACAAATGACCCCGTGTCTCTCTGTCTCTCTCTCTCACTCTATATGTATATATATATATATATATATATATATATATATATATATATATATATATATATATATATATAGGCATATCTATACACATACATGTACACATCCATTGCTGTACACCTGGATGTACATATAGGCACATGTACAGTCCACCTTTCATGGTGGGGATATCACTTATGCGACAGTTGTGGGATGTACAGATATGTCATTAAATTGCACAATGTTGTGCAGAATGCATGTGGGTGTCCTCAGCCCTAATAGCATTAGCAGGCCTCACTGTCTGTAACAGCAGATCTGAAAAATCTGTCCCACAACATTTAACCACCACATGACATATATCAACACTACCATAGCTGGCCTTAGGCATAAGCCTACTGGGTGGCCGCCCAGGGTGCTGCTCTAGCAGGGGTGCTTTTCCACTATTTATGTGGACACAAGGATAGGGGCAGCAGGAAGTGTGGTAGGGGGCGCTGTGGAGCCCTTTTGCCTAGGGCACCAGTTGACCTAAGGCCACTCCTGCGCACTGCATGCTGTCTTCTAGGCCACACACTACGACCTACATGGATATATGCACATATCAGCCTTCACTGACAGATAGCTGTCCACCCTTCACTAACAGTTACAGTGTGTCCCTTGCCCTATGCACATGTGCAGATACAGATAGATACATACTGCTGCCATACATGGATGATTTGCAGTGTGTAGAGTACTCTTCAGGAACATCTACAACATGCCAACACATACATGTGAGTTAAATACCTTACCTTTGTATTTCTCTGCTCCGTGTGTTATGGTTTTGTATATATATATATATATATATATATATATATATATATATATTTTTTTTTTTTTTTATTGGTGGTTTGTTTTGGGTTTTCACCCTCTATTTAACCTTTGGTCTCTGTTTCTCACTCTGTTCGGTCTCTGTCTCAGTCTGTGTCTGTGTCCATGTCTCTCTCTCTCTCTCTCTCTCACTCTCTATCTCACAGCACCTGCAATGATATAATTGCATGTGTGGACTGCAGGTACAGCCTGCTTTTCTAGGTATCTGCACTTGTGCATGTGACAGCCTCTGCACCAATTGCTGCCCACCATTCAGTAATTGCATGCAACCTGCTGTTAGGTGATTGCATTACTCACTGTGATTGCAGCCCACTGCTATAAAATGCTAGGTTAGGTAGGAGTAGCCCTTTCAGATTTCCAAGGTGGGGCCCATGCTTGTTTGCTCTGGACACCGTTGTGTCAGTCTGAAAGTTGGTATATGTCTCTTATCTGATGCTACGGTTGTAGCCAGTTATATGCATGTTGTACTCATACCTGCATGTTGCTGCTTCCAGTACACACTTCTCAGTGTAGACATGTACGCACCCCTCCAAATGCTAACACAGGATACATGGGAGTATGTACTTTTTTCTCACTTACGCAATTAACTGCCATACAAATGTGGTTATTGCACTGTATTCCTGTGGCCAGTATTTATCCTGGTCTGATACTGTGTGGTGTTTGTAAGGTGCTACTTTAACATTATTCCCTGCTAGGATGGCTGGTTCTCCTTTCACAGTCATGTCATGCAATTCCACAAACACTGCTGGTAAAGACCCACAGAAAAGGGTTTGTGTTATACCATTCCTAATTTCCATTTACATTCCCTCATTGTAATGCATGATATATTTATTTCAGAACCAAGTTATTTGTATAGCTGCTGTGGCTTAGTGGTAATTCATGCAGTCTATTGTGTCAATGGTCTGGGGTTTGAGACTGGCAGAGGTTTTTTCTTTTGCTGCTCAGCAGAACAAGGGCCCTGCCATAGAGTGACTAAGGCACTTTTAAGCAGTTGTAAGCAGGTTTGCATGGGTTTGTGTGATGTTTAGCAATGCTTAGCTAAGCGCACACATGTGCACACTCTCTTAAACCCGCTTACTACTGCTTAAAAGTGCTTACTCCCGCTAACCCCCACGCTAATTTCTTTTAAAGAAAAGAAAATGGGGAGATAGGAAAGTGGTGAAAAGGTGGGCACAGAGATGGAAAGACAATAGGAAAACATGCTCGGGATGTGCAGGATGGGTGTAGGGAAGGTCCATAGCTGCCCATTTCTTTACCAGAAACAGCTGTGCATATGTTGAAAATTTGGAGTGAAATTTGAAAACTTCCACCCCTGAGAGAGGGGTGAGGACAACGTAGTTTGTTGTACTGCCAATTAGAATTATCAGTGTACATGTCCAATGGACATGTGTGTGAAATGGGAAGCTATGTATGGGGCGTAATTTTTTTTCGGGTACAGATTGCCCTTTTTGTTTTTTTTCAGAGGAGAGTGGAAAGTGAGGTAGAGGTAGTGGGTATATTTGGGGAGGTAGGTTGGGTAGGTAAACAGACAAGACAAACAAGGCGCATACAGGGGCGGAGTATGACACATGGGGTGGGTGAACACAATTGACGGGGACGGATGTTTGGAAATTGCAAGCCCATGAGCCCACAGATGGTAACAGTGGGACTGAGATCCCCACCCATGGGCAGTCACCACTGGACCTTCACAGACCCGAGGATCGCTGTGCTGGGGGCTGCATAGGAGGGGCAGGCTCACCCATGAGTCGAGTCACTCTCGCCTCAAGCTGGCATAGGGGATCAGCGACTAAACGCTGGATCTCCCTACGCACCACAACCCAGACCCTTTGGAGGGTGACAGGAGGCCCTTCTCTGCCCACACTTGCAGGGGGGGCAAGCCCCATCCCCTGCAGCGCTTCCACCCGAAGGTGGCACAGGACCAACGGAGGAGGGTGGCCCAGCTGGGCACCAGATCTGCTGGTGCCAGGTGCAATTGCCAGCTGAGGAGGGACAGGTGGGTCCACTGGGACTGGCCTTCCCATACGTTCTGTAATTAGGTGTGTTTAATTACAACATAGACAACAGCATTCTAAGTTAGTTGTAACAGCATGCAGTAATATTCCCATTAACCCAACACACCAGGGTTACAACAGTTGAACAGCAAGCATAACACATGCATGTATTGAATGACAGTGGACATTCCAACAGCATGCAGGGATCATTGGTGGCAACAGGCCACCAAGATTGTGGTGTTTTAACAGGGGACATGCATCAAAGTAAGTGCAGATTTTATATAATAATAGGACATATGTCCCAACAAATGTTATGAGATTAGACATACCCATTGAGGTGTGGAATTGCATTGTTTATGCACATGGAGTAGGGTGTAAAAGGAAACCTCTTTTAACATCTTATTAGTACTTTAACTGTACACTACATTCCTATTGACTGCAGGTGTATATCCCCTACATGTATTCATACACTAGGCAACATGCATTTGATTGCGTTATGGGTTTTGCTACTTCATGATATACCTGGCCTATATCCAACATGGTAACTGTCCAGGATGGAGATGTTACTGCTACATACTTGCATTAAATTGACTTGTTTATGTATCTGCACATCTGGATGTGTTCACATGGCTTTTTCACTTGTTTTCTACACAACCCTACTTTTCAGGTAGCACACTAACATTTCTGGGGTACACCTTGACAGGCTACTCATGTGCCAGATTTACCTATGCATGTCAGCCATTTCACAACTGTTGAGGACTGTTGCATACTTCACAGCTACTGGCACTTCCTTCATCCACTTTGTATGGGACTGCACTAATGGGGGTGGTCAGCACTTACTACAACAGAGTAACATTTCTTCACTGCAAGGGTACAACAACATTTCTGACTAACTGGCACGTACACACTGCAAGTATTATACCTTTCTTATTTACATTAAAACTCTTTTCTACAGGCTCTCTCCTTTATTTGATATTACACTGCATACAGTAGACCTATTCAGGACATGTTATACCTTTATTGATAGGTTACAAGACTGTTTTACAGGCTCACTCACTTTTTATCTATGACAGTGCATGCAGAAATAGTATTCCAGACATGGTTTTGCTTTATTCATGGGTTACTACACTCTATTCCTGGCTATCTGACTTATGATATGTAACAGTACATGCAGATGATTTATTCAGGGAATGAATGTTTTATACTTCACAGCTACTGCCACTTCCTTCATCCACTTCCTATGGGACTGCACAACTGTGGGTTACAGCACCTATTACAACAGTACTATTTTTTATTGCAAGGGTACAACAACATTTCAAAGTAAGTGACACAGACACACTCCAAGTTTAATACCTTTATTAATTACATTGAACACTCTTTTCTACAGGCTCTCTCCTTTACTTGTTATTACAGTGCATACGGAAGACATATTCAGGACATATTATACCTTTCTTGATAGGTTACAACACTCTTTTTCAGGCCTGCTCACTTATATGTTATGACAGTACATGCAGGGATAGTATTCCAGATTTATTTTACCTTGATTGTTGGGTTAGTACACTCTATTTCTGGCTCACTGATGTTTGTTATATAACAGTACATGCAGAGGATTTAATCAGGACATTTTATTGCTGTATTATTGGGCTTAAACATGTTTCTCATGCTCACTCACATATATCGTGTAACAATACATGCAGAATATTTACTAACCTGCCTGGTGGCGCAGCCTTAGCAGCCTATCTGCATAGGCTTGCTGATTCATAGTGCTAGCACCTGTAGCTGTGGAGTAAATAAAGGGATATTGAGACATACCTATCCATTATTTAGACTATATTAGCTTATCTTACATACTGCATTCCATGGCTACCTACTTAGTAGTGGGGCATCCTGCATTTGATGGGCCTCCTGGATCCACTGGTTCAGAAGGTCCTGCTACTGCCTCTTCAGGTCTGCATGGTGGTGATGGACCAGCTCACCAGTCCGAGGGACGCCTGTGGCACTGGTGAGTTCATGAGCCAACCGGTTCCAAGCCTCCGCCTTATACTCTGTTCCTTGGAACTGGCCCTGCAGGAGTCGAGTCTCATGTCAATGGACTAGGAGCCAAACCATATATCTTGACTCCTCGATGCCCCAGCATTGCGCTCAAAAGCATGTTCCCTCTCCAGCACCAGACATTCTAACTGCAGATGGGAGCTACAATCAGTTATGGCGAGTATTCCCAGCTATGCGGCTTAAATATGCCGCAATTCCCGCACTTTTCTGTGATTGGCCATTTTTTAATATTCTCGGCTGACTGCAGACCTGCTTAGCAATGGTTAATCAAACATTTATTACTATATATATGTTAACAGTGGATGTTTATCCTAAGCTGTCATGGCTTAGTGGTTCAGTACTTTGATTATGGTGCACACTGTCCTGGGTTCAAACCTTATCATTGCATTTTATTTTACTACTGTCCAGACAAGTTAGGGGGCATGGCTGTGTTTAAGCAACTTTGCTCTACGTTGATCCACGTTGCCCGACGGTGTGCTGGTTGGCGCGGCTCGCACCTCCGTGCAAACCGATTGCGCTGGGTAAAGTGCTATTTACCTTTGGGCAACTATTTTGCACTGGGTAAAGCGCGATTTTGCTATGGGCAACTACATTGCGCTGGGTAAAGCGTGATTTAGCTATGGGTAATTACATTGCACTGGGTAAAGCGCAATTTAGCTATGGGTAACTACATTGCGCTAGGTGAAGCGTTGCTTAACTGCGGGCAATTTTATATTGGGATTCTTTAAAATATTTATTTTATTCACTGATACATTGGCCATTTCACTGCTTTTTAGTTATGTTTAAACATATACGTTGGGTACTATTCCATTTACTGATTTCAAAAATAAATACGAAAGGGAGTGGTGGGACTCAAACCGTGAATGCCTCTTCTTTGTGCAAACGCTCTACCATTACGCTATTACTATTTGGTGTGATTTGCATAAACATTCTTTCTTATGCTCTTCCATGTCAGAATTGCTAACTGTAGCTAAGCAATGGGCACACCCTGCGCACACACGCGCAAATACGGGCAGCTATTTTGGGGATTTAAAGAAAATGTTAATGTTATGCATTTTAGAAATGTGATGGGGGTTTACAATATCAGACAGTGAGGTGTTGGGTGCAGGGACATTTGAGTGGACTCGCTCTTGTTTATTTGCTTTTATTTCCAACACTTGCAGGGGCGTGGACATTTAGACTGCTCGGCAGTTGGACATGCCCCCTGCTTTCTTACACGGTCCGTGTAAGACTTACGGTTGAGTCAGCGTGCCCCCATGCATATTCATGGCACGCTGATGTCATACCGTTCAACTGCAGCCTCCGAGTAAGACTTATTAAGTCTTACACGGAGGATTCGTGAATCTGGGGGTAAGCATAATGTACCTTGCAAATAATTTTAAATCCAGTATAGTTCCTGTTAAATCAGCCTTTGTGGCCAGAGTAAAGGATAAGCCTTTATTTAACACAGCAATCTGTTCATCAGTCAAAGCAAATGATGACAGATTAAAAACTAAGTCACCTGTTTGTGGCTTTTTGTTTCTGGTCCTTTCCGAGCCCATCCTGACCCTCTGTCTCCTGCTGTGTGGTTGTCCCTTTCTCCCTTCTTGCCGAATTGGTAGAATTTTGGCTAACAAAAACAGGATAGAGAGAGAATGGGGGCCTTTAGAAGTAGAAGGAATCACTGCTGCCAACTCCATTCTAATGCTGGTGTCAGCATTTGGAGCCAAAACTCGCTCATTACCTCTTTTGTTTTTATAGAGATGATGATAACGAAAGCAGCTCCATTACTTGCACTTTGAATGAAATTCAAGCCAGAGTCAATAGCTTCATTTGCATTAAAGCTATTTTCATGTGGCATGGTTATTTCACTTGAGCAAGAGGCATCTTTACCAGTATCCACATTGTGGGCGTCAACTCTATGATGTCTCTCGTCTATGATAGCATCCTCATGCATAGTTGCCATTGTGATAGGGTGCCTTGCTTCATTGGGATCACCAACGTCCATTCCAATTGGTTCAGTGCTCCGTAGCCAGGAAAAAACAAAACCCTGGTGGAAATCTGAAGAATCTCTTTTCAGTTTCTTTATTTTCTCATTCTGAAGTTTCTGTTCTTAAACAGATATATTGCAAAGCATTTCATCAACTAGCCCAATATATGTTGGAAATCTCAAGGTACAAAGCATTTATGTCCCTGACTAGGGCTTCTTCCTCTGGACGAAAAAAGTCATTCATTAAGTGCATGTAGTCAAAACTTAATTGCAGGTTCAAAACCTGCCAGTGTTTCAAAAGCTCCAGTAAGCTTTCACCAAATTAGGGCATTTTAAGTATGCGTAGTCTTCTAGGGACAATTGTATGGTGTATAGCTGCCTCAAAGTGAAAACGTTGCCACTGCAAGCATTTAAACTTGTATAGTTTGTCCTCCAACAGCCTAAGAGATGTACAAAAGGCTTTCATGGAGTTAGTATCAACCACAGCTTCATTTCTTGAATCCATGTCTAAAGACATATCCAAAAGCAGATTGCATATAGATTTGAGAAAAAGTGATGATTTAAAATTACTCACTCCATTGTGTTTATAACCCAGTTGAAGGGACCACGAACTGTAAACAAGTTCAATTTCCACTCCTTCAGCCATGGTCCTTGATACACACAAAATAAATTAATCAGAAGAATCCAAGAGTGCAAAAGGACTGGGACAAAGTTCAAAAATATATAGGTACGTAAAAACAGACATCCACCAAGGCTGAGTGTAGAATCCAATTTAATTAAGAAATAAAAACTGGTAAGCACTTTCGTGGCAGACCCGCTTCTTCAGACCATCCATTTTTACTTACCTATGATGGAGGGTTAGATGGACCAGTACTTGGTACATTCTCAGAAGACAGTACCAGGAGAACCCCAATCTGTATCTACATCCTGAAAAATGTTCTCATCATTCTAGCAACGTCCTGTTTGCTAAAACTCCTCAAAGACTGGAATGACGACACCACCAGCAGTGGTCTGGAGTAGCACTTCTCCCAAAGAATAGAAGAGTAAAGTCTGGGGCTGACTGGTTCTGATGAGAATTGGGGCTGAATGGAAGATGTACTATGCTAAGAGACTGTCAGCCCTGAAGCTTTGGTACTTTAGAATCCAATTCTGACTGTTGGTAAGGATCTGGAAACCTGTGAAGGAACTTATTGTAGACCAATTTCTCCTTAGACTTTTCCTTAGATTTATCTTTGTCTGTGTCTGATTTCTCCATGGCTTACTTGTCCTTGGTTCTGGAAAATGAAGTGAAAGAAGACGCATTAGAGATGGCAGACCCTGTCTGGGGAGGAAGAAGTCTCTTAACTATCAATTTTTCACACTGAGTCTGTAAAGTTCTAGCACTGAAATAAGTGCAAGTTTGACAAGAAATATCCCAATGAGGTGACCCTAAACAGTATGCACATACAGCGTGTGGGTCCTGGGAGGCAGTTTGTGCCCACACTCTGTGCAATTTTAAAATCCCTGACCATCAGCCATAAGGAAAAAGATAAAACACACGCACACACATACACATACACACACACACACACACACACACACACACACACACACACACACACACACACACACACACACACACATACAAAATAATGATCAGAAATATGGCTGACTACACTACTCAAAAATTCTTACCCTAAGTATAACTATATTAAGCACAACTATAAACAGTATTTTAAACATTTATAGTAAACTCTATGAAAAAACACTCTTAACTATTACCTAAGTACCTAAGCTACTTAAGAAAAAACTACAGATAAATATTTCCTAAATGAAAGAGAGTAAAACTCTTATTGGTAACGGAAGAGTTGGTATTAGTTTTCAATTACAAAGATCACAAAGAATATGCAGAAAAGGACCCCTCAGACACACGACCAAACACTTCAGGTGGCAGACAAGATCTGCAGTAGTAGGGTGGAGACCAGGGAATAATGAGTAGGGGAGGAGTCAGAGGTTT
This sequence comes from Protopterus annectens, assembly GCF_019279795.1. Lineage (NCBI taxonomy): Eukaryota > Metazoa > Chordata > Ceratodontiformes > Protopteridae > Protopterus > Protopterus annectens. The sequence goes on along the minus strand of NC_056734.1, from coordinate 687,439,520 downwards.
GAGATTGAAAAGCTTCAAGATTGGTGCCAAGGTTGGATCCAGTTGGATCTGACAACCCACAGTTGAATCAGATGACAATATTCAACATTGGATCATATGTACCTTTGCAAAGTGTCCAACCTACTGTACATGCACACCTAATTTTATATGCAAGAGCAGCAGAACCCAAACAATACACAGTGTTAACAACTCTGACAACAGCACTGACAGACACTCATCCAATACACTAAACGGCACAAACTGAGCCAAGCACCACTATCAGACATATAAACTGTTCACTGCATGCTGATAAAGCAACAGAAGCTGTGATATGTGCTGTCAGTAGCAATATTCAATCCAGCAAATACACATAACTTATGTGTAAAAATGATCATATCTAACCTCCCAGTACAATTATAACACATCTGTTTACTCTGAGATACCCTTACTGTTAGTTTTACCTTCCTGACATATACTAAGGTAAACCTTCATGGGCTCAGTTGCTTGTGTTTGTAATGTGAACTACTGTGCTTAGTATTGTTGTATGAAGATAATACTGTTTGTGTGTACCTTGTAAGTCATATTACAAGGAGTTTACATTATGAAATCACCTAAACATAAATATGTCGGTTACATGAAGGGTAGTGTGCCATTCCCCCATATGCATGTTCATGGAGAACTGTCCATCTTTGCCAGTGAGGTTTCTCTCATATGCAGCTGTATGACTATATTCTCATCAATTCCAGTAAACTGCAGATATGGATGGATTCCGATAATATCCAGCAGGAATGCTGTTCTACCTGTAAGCCCCTATTAGTGTTTGCAGATAACTACAGTTTATGAGACATTCTGCAGATCGGAGGTGCTAAGTATATTTTGTGGATATCTAATGATTCTGAGTCTTACATTGTAAGCTCACATGCCTGTGATGACCTACCACTGGACCAGTAATCAAGGAGCCTCAGTCTTCACCACTGACAACAGCAAGGGGATGCCAGGTACACACAGCTATTTTAATGCCTCAAAATCACTCCAAGCGTTTCTTTTACAATTTTAATGTGTTTCTCTCAAAATGGCAGATGATCGGGGCTGCCTTGATAACGTGATCTTATTTTCTTGCTTTCCTTCCTTCTTCCCAGAATACATTTCAAGTCCTCTTTATATGACTCATGCCAGACATAAGGAAGTGGTGCTGTTTCCTCGTGCCATTAAAATATAATGGCAGGACTGTGAAATACTGTCATCTAAACACAGCTTCTGTAAAAGAGCTGCTTCCCTGTTTACCTGACTGAGCCTCATTTATCTGTTTACCAGAGCTTGTTCTGTGCTATAAATAGCTGTTAGCGGGCCTGTATTAGATCATTGAAATGGCAGAATTTCAAATGATCTAATATTGAACCCAATATCGTGAATGCTGAAAATAGCGAAGCTGCACAAAACTGAATTGTTTCCTAGGGAAAGAATTCGGTTGGCCGTTGTTGTGGCTTCACTGTTTTCAGTGATGCGGTGGAAAGTTACGGATTGGGATAAGGTAAGTGTGTGATTGTGCGGACGTTCAGGTTAGGGCGTGGGTTGAGTGAGTTAGGGTTAGGGCGCGGGTCAGGTAAGTGTGCGATTGTGACAGAATTTGGGGTTAGGGGCAGGTTAAGTGAGTTAGGGTTAGGGCGGGGGTGAGGTAAGTGTGTGATAGTGAGAATTTGGGGTTAGGGACAGGTTAAGTAAGTTAGGGTTAGGGCGTGGGTGAGGTGAGTGTGGAATAGTGAGAATTTGGGGTTGGGGCGGGTTAGGTGAGTTAGGGTTAGGGCGGCGGGTGAGGTGAGTGTGCGATAGTGACAGGCCTTAGAGTTAGGGTCTGGGTTAAGGGAAGTGGATAAATAGTAGTGTATGTGCAGTGTAGTGTAGGGTTAGATGTAACTTTTAAATGTATATGTGTGTGGATTGCTGCTTTTTAGTGTGCTTAGGGTGTGTGTGTTTCTCGGAAAAAAATTGCTGTTTTGAAGTTTCGATATTGTTAGGATTCGGGTTTTGCAGTTCAACGTTAAGGCATTCGATAATGAGTCATTTCGATGATCTGATATAGACCCGCTGTTAGCTGCTTGCAGCAAAAGAAATAAAAACATTTTTTTTGTAAGAGGAGTCTTTTGTAGTCCTAACAAACTTGATAAACCCTCCCCCATACTCTCATGCTGAGGTGTGAAAACTTTCACTGCAGTAAATAATCCTTGTTGTACATTTACAAGTGACAAGAGTAGGACTCTAAACTTAGTCTGTCTGCTACTTCCCAATGCCTTCATTGGGAGGATTTTTCTCTCTCATGAATGATGCAGACCTAAAATATGCTTTACTAGTACCTCAATTATTTCTGTCATGTTAATTTCATATTTATTTATACTTTGGTAACCAGGAAAGTGGACTTGTCCCAGGACCCTTTTAAGCCACAACATAAGCTACACTGGCAAAGATAATAACAATTATTAAATGCACTTATCAATACAAAGAAAAAATAATGACAGAAAGACATTGACCAGGATTGCATGTGGAACACATAGCCAATGTGTGACAGTGACCAAGTAAATCATTGAGTAACATTTACTAGAATGTATACATTAATAATGCTTAACTATACTATGTTATTATAAATAATTAATTGTATGCACACACATTGCGTGCGCGCGCGCAAACACACACACACACATATATATAGTGTATGTGTGTGTATGTGTTTCTGTATATGTGTATGTAAAGTACATGTGTAAAAAGCATGTGTGCGTGTGTGTGTGTGTGTGTGTGTGTGTGTGTGTGTGTGTGTGTGTGTGTGTGTGTGTGTGTGTGTGTGTGTGTGTGTGTGTGTGTGTGTGTGTGTGTGTGTGTGTGTGTATGTTGGGGGGGGCTTGAAAATGGTAAATGCATTTATACTTTGCAAGAAAAAATATTTACTGACTTTTCTCTAAATATCACATAAATCTTTGCTAATAAATCTTTGCTACTACTCTTAAGTTATCTTAACACAAACTACTATAAATAGCATTTAAAGTTTAGAATTTCAATACTGTGTTGCTGCTTATGTAAATTTGTCAGAAGAATTGACAATTGCCTTTAAACCCCTGACTGATCTAATTGCTTTGTTTTGCTATGAAAGGGGAGTGCTACGTTCTTCTCCCCTCTGCAATAAAAACAGTGGAAACAATTCCATAGCTTTCTGTCTTTTTATATCAGTTGCTGTGTTCCTGACATTAGCAGGATTAATTACCCATCTAAGATTTACAGCAGTACCTGACAGGGTAAACTGCAGATTTAGCTGTGTCTATGATATGTCATGCAGGTGGAGATAAATTTCTCTGCAAAGTATGTGAGAAGTTGAGTTTAAAAAAAGTAGATGGGCTTTTCCATCCTTTGCCTCCAATGCAAGGAAATAAAAGTTTTAAAAACTACAAGCAGGTTTCTGGTACATATACAATGCCAAAACCATATTATAGGGAGAAAAGAAACCTAATGATTGAGTTAAACTACATGAGGGTGGAGTTTTCAAAGGGTGTCCAATCTTTGTGTAATATTAATATCAATACAAATGGTAATTTGACCAAGAGCAAGGCTATTAGAAATGGCCCACGGTGTCACAAAATAAATATGCAAGTACTCTCAAAACTTAAATATGTCTCACAAAGATCAGCCACAATGAAAGGTTTAAATATATTTAATAATAAATAATAAAAGAGACACACAGCATTCTGTATTATGTTGGACCTGACAATAACAACTAGAAGATCCATTCACCTTATCCTCCTTGCTCTTAAGTAAGTTAACTAGGGTATAGTAATTATTTTAGATTCAGTAAGGAATGTAGTGAAGCATAGTTTAGATGTTTTTCTTTATTTATTTGAGACTGTCCTGCAATGTTGTTTAAAATATTTCCTGTGTTTTTGAACTCTGATGTCACTGTGAATATATACTGTGTATTTTCTTGTTCTTTTATGCATGATGTTCACTCCTGACAACTACTGGCAAGCCACCAGCAGCCAGCAATGGAAGAGTTAAGATTACGGTGATGTACCTGCAGAAGAGATGAAGATGAGGAAATCCAGTGTAGATGGAGCCGGCATAGCTACACAGACTGACTTCCTTCCAGAAGTAATTAAGGCTTGAAGAAATTGTCATCATAACAGACCTCCAGTGGTCCTCCTTAGGTAACCACCATGCATAATTGCATCCTTATGTAACCTCCATGCATTTTAACTGCATGGTATTTCACCTTGTAACACCCTAAATCTTGTTGAGAGTTTGATTTGAACTCAGTGACAATTAAAAACACCTTGCATCATTTATATGCTATATGCACCTTGAGTCACTGTTCAGGATTTATTTAAAAAAATGGAATTAATAATCTTATACATAATTTGCATATCTCAAGAAGGAGCTGAGGGCTAATTAACATTGCTTGCAGTCTGTGATAAATTTTAATTAACATTACTGATTGTATGCATGAAGTTAGATTACATGATAATAGAATTAGTTTATTCTATAAGATACATTTTATCAACAGGCAACATATGGGACTAGACAGACATATTTTCTAATACTGGGCACAGTACACTTCAGGCCCATTGGTCATTTCTAACACTAGACACATGCATATAACCAACTGTGAGGCTCTAAAACCAGACCATACATTTTCTCTTCTGTTCAAATAAGGATGATATCACATTGATTTGACCAGCCTAGAGATCTCAGCTCATACATAACAACAAATTAACAACTCAAATGACATCCATATGTTATTACTAGGCTAACTGCCCTTTTGGGCCACTTTAAGTCTAGCCAATTATCCCATGTGAGAATCAAACCCAGTACCTTATGTCTATAAGGTAAGCACCTTAACCATTACACCAACTTTCCACAAGATATTCCTCTGCTTATGTTCATAGGTAAGCTGCCTTTGTGGGCCATTTTAAGCTTAGACAATTTGCATTTTAAAGGTTGGAATAAAACCCTGTAATTTATGCTTGTGAGGTAAACAGTTTTAACCATTATGCCATCCCCAGAACAAATGCACATCTATATAATACATATCATTTCACCTGAGGATATCTTGTACTAGAACTTGTCCAGGGCAGATGCTCCAAATGGTGCTTCATGTTAATTATTATTATTACATTGCTAATTTCATATAATATATAATTTCTCAGTGCTTATTTCCTTCTGTATACTTTTTATTTACATTTGCATACTCTCAGTTCTGCTGTATAGTCTCTCTCTCTACACACACACACACACACATATATATATATATATATATATATATATATATATATATATATATATACACACAGACACACAGTATATATGCTCTGTAGTCTCACTGTATTGTCTCCCAAGGTGAGCCAGTAAATTATCCCTGGAGATCAGTGCTCTGTCCTGGTTAAATGCCATGAAGCAGCAGCCGTTGCAGAAGGAGTTTTGGAAAACATTAATGGATCACATTTTGACATGATATTATCATTATTTTATAACTATCACTACATTAGGATGTAGATGGGATTTGTATATAGTTTGTTTTAGTATATAGTACATTTGTATGTTTAATTTGTAATTGATGTTTTTGTATGTTTTTTTTTTCTCTGGAACATATAAAACTAATAAAAAGATTTAAAAAAAAAAATAGTTGCCTGTACATGGCTATGAAATTGCCTTTGAACGAGGACTTCAGCAAACTTTCTTAACTGGAAAGAAATCTGCCCCCTTTCAGTGCTACTTTGGTTAGCCTTAAGCACAAGATGTGCTACTATTTGCATCTGGAAATATACAAGTACATCAGTACTTTTCCCATAAGTACACAAAATGAATTAGGAAAAGTGTTTACATAACTAGAAGGTATGCATTTAAATGCATGACAGTTCTTTTCCCACAAAACATTCATCTGTGACTGCTATATCTGTTTAAATACGTTGACAAGACTGTGCAGAAAGACAGGACGTAAGAGCTATACCACTTGAGAGGCTTATATCATAGAGCAATATTACAATCACTGTATTTAATTATAATGCAGACTTATTGAAATACAAAATGTGCTGCTACATAGTTAAAAGCCTGAGTGTGGTCATAGTGGTATATTAGAATTCCATTGTGTGATGGACTCTTCAGTGTATGAGCCAAACTTTCAAGAAAATGGAAAGCGTAGTTTGGAAAGGAAGTACTGCACTATGTTTGACAGGTCTGCCTTAGCTTTTATTCATAGTACTTTTAGTCTGACATAAAGTCATCATACCCTGTTTATTTAAATAAAATGTCAGATGCATTTAAGGTTTAAGGTCAGCTATAAGCAGATGCAGCAAAAGAAAAAGCAAGGTATTTACAACACTCGTTTCCAAAATCAATAATCACATACTATCCAAAGAACAAAAGAAATGGGACCTTTAAAACCCATTACTGCAAAACAGAGCTAATGGCCTTGTGGTTGGTAAAGGGAAAAAAAAGCGTCTATTAGCTTATTGACAAGAACTGTAAACAATGCATCTGGGAAAAGTGTTTGAGATCAGGATATGGTATTTTATGGTTGACTTCTACATTTGCTAAAAGCACAGTCTACTTTTACTTGTAACACTTTCAGTACGGTTCTACTCTAACAATTTCTCTGCTGTTTCATACTATATGCGTCTATTTCATTTTAATACTGCATGAACTCCTGTTTTCTCCTATACTGGGAAGTGTACTCCAATCAGCATTTGGTTAAGTTTTTAAGGAAAAGTTGTGCATCAAAATATTTGGAACTTTTCTTTAATTTGTACTGCTACTAGAATTAAAAATTTAACTGTGACTACCTTCTTCTACAATTGCATTGAGCTTGCAGACGCAGTTATGCCTCTAAAAAGCATCCATGCTTACAAAACATCACTCATGCTTTCAGTTCTTTTGCTGTTAAATCAAGAAAATAAATACATGTACCAGAATGGAACGGTACAGAATATCCTAGTATACTGGTATCTGGATCTGCAACAGAAGTCTGGAATTTCAGGAGTAGAAGTCACATGGTAAGTTTGAATGTGAGACTGACACTGTCTCCTAGAAGGAAGTAGAGGGTAATTGGATTACGACAGACAACTGAAGAATTGCTTTGCATTTACTCTTGACTGAAGCATCTAGTCTTAATATGGATAATATGAACCCTAATGTCATGAGGCACTCTCTTTTTGCATTAGCCATATTTGTGTTTACTCCATTTGGTCATTTCAAATAGAAGGTTGTCAGGCTTAAATGTGAGTATTTGTGATGGACATGTAAATGTCTGAACACAAATCTGCTATTTGTTAGTTTTATGTATAAAGACTGAGATTGTGGTATCACAGAGCAGTCAGTGATTGTGGAGTCAGCATATTCTGGTAGAAGGGATGTGACAGTGTAGAGGCAGACACTCCTTACAAAATGCATCTTCACTTAAGTTCCCCATCTTCCTACCAAGATGCTTGCATTGCCAAGCAACTCTCCCCAGCCATGCTCCAAGTCTCCTTTGCAGTTTCCTCTGCTATGTTTGGCATAATTTTCTCTTTCTCTCTACTAGTGGAATTTGACTTCCCTCTTCTACTTCTGTGATACTACCTATCCCTTACATCTTGAGTTAAAGGTATGAGTGTTGAGATACACATTTCTAACCAATCACTAAGCACCTTGGTTCCATCTGTGTTAAGATGAAACCTGTTAACTGGCACAAAGCTGGACTCTTTGACAAGTTACCCATACTCCTAACTATTCTAAGCCTTTACCCATTCTACATTCCTGAGTGACTCATTCCAGTCCTAATATCCTGGAATCTATCTGCCATCTTCCAGGGCCTGTTTGCTGTCACCTCAGCTGTATTATCTAATATGTCACCTGTACCTACATGCATCTACCTCTCCACCTTGGCCATACCCTCTCATGTATTACTAGTCTATAACCACAGCAGTTTTACTGTAATCACATCATACCTCTCTCCATTGCCAATACTCCTAACTCTGTCAACACAGTCTAATGATGTCTCAGTTTCTCACTGATAATCTTTTAAGATGAAAGTTCTTACTCTGCTATAATACATTATTTTATTTTTTTATTTTACTAAAAGTAGCAAACTTCAACAGGTGGTGTCTGACGTTCATCTGTCCTTATGTCTTTTTGTGTTTTTGGATTATTGTTTTTACGAAACATAGAAAGGCTCTCTTGACTCATTTTGTGGTTACTGTTCCTTTTTACCTTGTCAGTATGGGTGGGGAAGCACAAATTCTTTAGGCAAAGTTACAGAATTAATCCCTTTGCAGTTCGATACAACCACAGTATATTGTCTTTCCTTACCTCAAAACAGTCTATGATACTATATATAGTACATTTTCACATAAATTAGTAGGTGATTAAATGTGTTAGGTAGAATAATGATTGCATATTACTATATATAGTACATTTTCACATCAGTTAGTAGGTGATTGAATGTATTAGGTAGAATAATGATTGCATACTAGTGTTGTATAAAAGATTATAACCTGAAAGCAGATATCACAAAGTTAATTAAGTGAGTAAGAGGAAAATAGTAGGTATAGCAATGGTCTGCCTGAAAAATTGTGGTTTCTAGAACTGCTTGGTTTGTTTAAAGCCACTGTACATGTAGCCTGAAGGAAGATCAGACAAGGAGTGCTTGTGTAGCTGGAAAGAAGGGCTATCAAAGGCCTGCAGTCATGATTTGTATTATACAGTCTGTTTGCTGGAAAGGTTATGTGAGGCTAAACCTTTTTTGAAGTAAATCCAATGTAGTTACCATTAAGGACTGAGAACATGGCATTAAGGCACCACTGTGCAAATAGTGTAAACACTTTTGAAATTAACTGTGAAAAGCCAAGCAGGGTATTTTCTTTTCATTTCATCCTTCAAATGAACCCTTGTGTTTTACTTATATCTATCACTAGTGTGTTTTAGGAAGTGATAGTAGTGGTGTAAGCACAGGCATGTTGCCTGTGGAATTGCCAAAACTAACAGTACTTTATTATTCCACTGATGCCAGGTGTGTGGAATTTTTGAGATAAATTTTCCTGTGAAGTTTGTAAAAACAGAGCTGTGTCTTCCTGAAAGTTTACATTTGCTGCCATTATCTAGTATGTACTTACATACCTGACAAGAGATTTGTTTTCCTGCTGTGTATTTCTTATACCCACAATCATGGAAAAATTGTTGAAAGCCTTAGTAGACACCAGGTAGAAATTAATCTGAAGCTGATGCAGCTGCAACAACAACTAGAAGAATTAGCTAATGAGATTGTTACACCCACAGCTAAGCAAAGAAGACAACACTGAACCCAATTTAGTAACCTTTGAAATGCATGCCACACAAAAAAACTTGGATAAGTCAGGATAGGCCAAAATTCCTTCTTCCCAGTTAAAAGATGAAGCACAGAAAACCTGTTGGGACATGGAGGAGATTGATTACATTAACTATGAAAAACTTAAACAGGAATTATTAGCTAGGGCTTGGATAAAATCTTTCCAGCTCCCCTTACTGCTTCATCTTTTTTGGCCACCCCAATGCCCCTGCCATAACCAGGTCTATCTGCTTCTCCTTTCTCCCATGGACTTTTCCCTGAGAGCTGAGGCTGGTATGGATCTTAACGGTATCCTGAGGGATCACGCTGGCAACTGCTTCTGTTTCTGGGGAGCTTTCGTTATGACCTACCATTGTTAGGGCTGGGATAACTTTTTAAGTGCAGACTATAAAATTTCACATCTGGACTTTCAATGCCGACAAGCCGGTAATAGCTTAGATGTCTAATTTAAAACATACTATAAAGCTGTGGTTAGAGCTCGATAATAACAGTAAAATGAAAATGTTAGAAATTCTTGTAGCAGACAGTCTTAAAAGCCATTACCTAACAATATGAGAAAAATGATTTTGCAAAGTGATCCCAAGAGCTTTGAAAAAATTAGCTTATTAATTACACATTGTTTAAAACACATCTGCTTCTAAATCTAAAATTCCAGTAAGAAATGTACAATTTTCTGTGAAACAAAAAGTATCAAGTAACGAATTATTGTTTCAGTTATGAAGGAAGGGTTTACATAATCAGATTCTGTTCTATTAATAGTGATGAGAACACCAGTACCAGAAATGTAAAGACTGGCATCATGCTACAAATTAAATGGTTCCTTTGGATTGTGATAAAACTGAAACCAAGGTTATCCAATCAGCGTTATGTCATTCCATTACAATCAAGCTATGAAAATTGTTCTATATTTTTAGAATATTGAGACTTTCAAGCTTTAATGGATTCTGAAAGTAAGATTACCTGTGTCAAATGTTCTTATATAAGTAAACACAAGGTTAGTAACAGACAAAAATGGAAGTGATATATATCCACGTTAATGAAAAGGCATATCTGATCACACATAGAAATTCAAACAGCTCTAGGAAAATGATTGCATCCTATAGCTTTAGCTCCTGATTTGACTCATGATTTTATAATAGAAAAAGACTTTGTTCATGTTAAAGTTTTATAGGAGAAGGGGACATCTATAGACAAAGTGTGACAGGTAGCTACACTTAATAGGGAAGAAATAAAAACAATGGCTTGATGTACCCATACAGTAAAAAAAAGTGGAGGAGAGCATGACAGTCTCACTCTTAAAGAGATACAAAATGAAAAACAAAGGAAAATGGCACAAAAGCTGCAAAAGGGAAAGGAAAAAGGATTGTGTGTGTTACTAGAAGTGTGTCCCAATGACAGATCAACAGAAATCCAGTTATGTAAGAAATGTTAATACAGGGAATGAATGTGAACTGGTAGAAAATTCTGAGGTAAAAGTCAGCCTAAGACAGATGTCTGCACAGAAACCTAAAATGTTAGTATAGAAACAGAGACAATAACAACAGAAAACCAATGATTTTTAAGGGAAGACCCTCAGAGAAAAGAAATGGTATTCAGCACCAACAGTGAGATTGGAAAATTCAGAGTTCTAAACCCACTTGTGTCATAGAGGAACAGAAAGTAAAATAAAAAGAAACTCTCAGAAAGTCTGGACAGATAATGGAAAAATAAAGCTGAAGGAGACTTTTGTCTTGAATCCTGTGTAGAAGAAGATGTAGGAGAATTTCCACTACCAGTTTTTGGGTGAGGAGGCTATACCTCCAACCTGAAAACAAGCTAGTGAGGAAAGTAACCCTGGCTGAATAGGCTTGCAGATAAGTTACATAAGCTTCAAAAAAGTGCAATGGGAAGATAAAACTTTAATTAAATCAATAGAGGATACAAGTACAGTTGCTGGGGATAGTGGTTAGTAAGATGTTCCTATTACTTTGTACCCTATTATGAGTTCAATATTATGCATTACATACATATAAAGAAAGGAATGAAATTCTACATTACGTGTTACTGCCAAAGCCTTATATGATACTTGTAATGAGGTTAGTCCAAATTTATGTGTTAGGAAGTCACATGGGGATGGACAAAATGAGACAAAAGTATTAGCCAGACTTTACTAGTCAGGTATAATGAAAGCAATAGAAAATTTCAGTGCTATATAGCCAGAATGTCAGAAAACTGCACCCCATTTAACAGTCAACTGATTATAATGCCTGTTGTGAAAGTGCCATTTGAGTACACTGCTATGTACACTATAAGCCACTAGTACAGTCTAGCAATGGGTATCAACACATAGTAATAACCATGGAGTATAATATAACATTTCCTGAAGCCGTACCATTATTCAAGAGTAATTCTAAGTCTACTACTAGAAAACTGGTAGTGATATTATCTACAGCGTGTATCACTAAAGTGATACTTACTGTCCAATTCATGTCATTTATGTCAAGGACACCACATCAGACGTGCCAGTGCTTTAAGAATAAGCAGTTAAAGCCTTAGTGTTTTATCCTCAGACTCATGGCTTAGTACAGAGGGTCAACAGAACACTGAAATTCATGTTATAAAAAATAATGATACAGATGTTAAGAGCTTAAACCAGTCGTTATCCTACTTTCTGTTTGTGATGAAAAATCTCTCACAAGCTTCTAAGGGTTTACCCTTTTTGCATTTTTATATTATAGGCACCCTAGAGGTCTGCTTAATATAGTTGTAAGAAACTTGGGAAGAAAAAAGATAACATTTAAAATCACAATAGAACATCACATTAGTTCACAGGATAGAATAAAGATGGCCATGCCCACAATAAATGAGCACATGTAAAAGCCAAGAGATGCAACAATAAATCTATAATAAAAATGTCCACATAAGGGAATTTAATAATTTAACCCAGGGAATCAAGAATTAATGTTAGCGCTCTCCATGGAGATCACATTTCTGTCCAAGTGGCAAGGCCTCTTAGAGCTGAATGAAAGGCTAAACACAGTACACTTCAAAGTTAGACAATCTAAAAGCAGTGCCAGAGAGAAAAATATAACACATTAATGTACTAAACCCATGGAAAGAAGTAGAACATTCTGTGGTTAACTTGCAGGGAGAAATTTGTACACAAGAGAATGGATAATCTCTGTTTGAAGTAGAGCTAGAAAAATCCTCAAGAGTACAGAAAGCGAGAACTAAGAGAATTTCTATTAGGAAATAAAGGAGAGCTCTCAGAAGTGCATGAGAAACCTAAACTGAAAGAAAATAGCAGATACGACATCTCTCATAATGGTTAGTCTGAAAACTTACAGAGTACTGTAGTCACAGGATCAGTTACTACGAGAAGTTCAAAAACTTCTCAAATTAGGAGCAATAGGACAGTCCCAGAGTGACTACAGAAGTGCAATAATGTTAGTCCCTAAACTTAATAGAAATATCAGATTCTGTCATGTCTTTAGAAAACTGAATAGCTTTTCAAAGTTTGGCAGCTACCCCATACCCAGATCAGAGAAGCAGATAGATCAGAGGAGCAGACAGTGAGCACAGGAAAAGCAATATAGTTAACAACATTAAGCTTAACAAAGAGATATTGGCAGATACATCTTCCATCTTCTGCTAAAGAAAAAATAGCTTTTGTAAGCCCAGAACATTTATTTCATCACACAGTGTGATAATTCGGCTTATATGGCACTCCAGTCACTTTTCAGAGACTGGTGGATAACATACTGAAGACCCACTCACAAAATGCTGATGCATATCTAGATAATGCAGTCGTCTACTTAGAGGACTGGGAGTCTCAACTGCCAAAAAATGTAAATTGTATTAGAATATATAAGACAGGCACATTTGAATGAGAGTGCTACAATAAATAAATAAAAGATGGTGAAAACCATGTATTTGAAATACACTACATGAAGAGGGATGATAAATACAGAACATAAAAAGTTGAGGGTGTAAAAATGCTTTAAGAATGTTCAAGGCGATGAACACTGTGTCCTACATAAGTTGAATAATGCTAAGAAAAAATCTCAGCCATCACAATGAAATGCTTGGCTATGAAGTCAGCTTTTCCATTTGCTAAAGTACTGCTCCTTAGGCAGACACTTTACCCTAGAAGCAGATTATGCCCCATAAAAAGGCTAAATACAAACCAGAAAACAAGACTGTGCGACAAGGAGTAAAATATACAAACTTGAAACAAAACCACAAAGGCTAGATAGGTACAGTGGAAGAAGAGGCACCGTCTTTAGCGTTAAAAAGTTTTTAATTATGTTTTCATCTGAAATTACTTCTTCAGAAAATAGATATTAACATTAAAAACACTGAGTTTAAAAAGTAACACCAACCAGTCATATTATAATTTAATCAACTATAATAGAATAATTAGATAAGATTTACGAATCTTAAAATCTAAATTTTAAAGAAACGGTATTATAAAATACCAATAAAAAATCATCTTTAGAAGTATTGTTACAAATATACCACGAAAAACATAGCTAACAAACAGTTAAAGCCCTTTGTTTTTTGTGAAAAGCAGCCTTACATAAGATGTTAAACAATACCAATGAATATCAAGAAGTAACTATAGATGTTATACATAAAAGTTACAGAATGATCAGTTCTATCCTATATGAATTATTGATGAATGGTGATGTAAGTTATGCTATTTATGAATATCTAACTATAGAGAATCCCAAAATCAGAGTTTTATTTGAGATTCCAAAAATTCACAAAATGGTCTTAACAAGACCACCTTTTCAACCTATTGTGTCTGCTCCTAACAACATTAACAAATACATAGCATTATTTTTAGTCACTGTTTTTAATCCATTGGTACAGAAATTACCATCTTATTTAAGAGCTAAATACAAACCAGAAAACAAGACTGCGCGACAAGGAGTAAAATATACAAACTTGAAACAAAACCACAAAGGCTAGATAGGTACAGTGGAAGAAGAGGCACCATCTTTAGCGTTAAAAAGTTTTTAATTATGTTTTCATCTGAAATTACTTCTTCAGAAAATAGATATTAACATTAAAAACACTGAGTTTAAAAAGTAACACCAACCAGTCATATTATAATTTAATCAACTATAATAGAATAATTAGATAAGATTTACGAATCTTAAAATCTAAATTTTAAAGAAACGGTATTATAAAATACCAATAAAAAATCATCTTTAGAAGTATTGTTACAAATATACCACTAAAAACATAGCTAACAAACAGTTAAAGCCCTTTGTTTTTTGTGAAAAGCAGCCTTACATAAGATGTTAAACAATACCAATGAATATCAAGAAGTAACTATAGATGTTATACATAAAAGTTACAGAATGATCAGTTCTATCCTATATGAATTATTGATGAATGGTGATGTAAGTTATGCTATTTATGAATATCTAACTATAGAGAATCCCAAAATCAGAGTTTTATTTGAGATTCCAAAAATTCACAAAATGGTCTTAACAAGACCACCTTTTCAACCTATTGTGTCTGCTCCTAACAACATTAGCAAATACATAGCATTATTTTTAGTCACTGTTTTTAATCCATTGGCACAGAAATTACCATCTTATTTAAGAGATTCCTGAGACCTCTCAGAAAAATTAAGACAGTTTAATTTGGAACACAATTATTGTCATAAAAATATTAAAATTTTAACAGTTAATGTTTGTTCCCTATTTACTTGTATTCCACAAGATAAGGGTATAGAAAGTCTGGGGTTGTTTTTAAGGGGCTTATATTAAATCAGTGAACACTTAAAAAAGTGAATGCTGACTTATCGACCCCATGTAAGCGAAAGCTTACAATCTCGAGCACTCGGAACAGCGATTTTTTTCCCAGGAAAAACCTCTGTTACAGGGAAGTAATGATATCAGGATTAACAATAAGAATTGTGAAGGAAAATCACATTCCAAGATGGTGGCCGCCTGGTGAACTGCATCTACACTGAGCTCCCTACCTCAGTTACTCATATCTTAGTTTTTTATATCTCTCGGAGCTTCGGGACGCTCTACGGAACAAAGGAATTGACTCTAGTATCATAAAGACGAACCATCCAGTACATACAGCTTTTGAAAGAAGCTAAAATCATCTCTATATTCTGTATCAGCTCTCTAAATCTTGTACTTACTGTGATCTAGAAGGCCTCAATCTGCTGCAGCACTCTGAAGACCACATGGCCAGACAGCAAAAACCTTCAAATGATCCTATATCAATGGAGACACAGACAACAAAAGCTAAGTCTTCGATAATCTTCTCACCAGAAAAAGAGAACCTCTCAAAAAGGCAAAAAACCAATAAACAACAACTGGATCTTAACAAAAACACTACTAACACCACTGAGGATACTGGCTTCCACATGGTTGAATTAAAACAGGCCCTACAACCCATACATGCAGCCATCCAGAATTTTTCGGAACAACTCTCAACCATTGGAAAATCTGTCACTCAGATTGCTGAAAGAGTGGGCACTCTTGAACAAAAAATACAGTCAAATGAGTTTCAAATCCAAACTCTTACTGATGATCTTTCTGCTAAGTCTACAGTTATAACAGAACTTCAAATGAAAATAACAGATCTAGAGGCAAGAAGTCGGAGAAACAATATCCTAATTAGAGGTATTCCTGAGAGCTACGACAACCAAAGCTTAATCACTACTGCAAAGCAAATCTTTGAGTCTCTACTACAAAAAGATGGTGAGATACCTGAAATCACCATTGAAAGAGCCCACAGAGCACTCCGGAGAAGGCAAGACACCACAGACCCCCGTCAAGTGTATGTTAAACTACTCAATTTCCAAGTAACACAAAAAATATTAAATGCAGCAAAAAAACATAAATCCTTAATTTGGAACAAACACAAAATTACATTCTCGCAAGACTTACCAGCAACTATTAAGGAAAACAGACAAAAACTGGCTCCGTTCTGCGCAGATTTAATCAAAAGAAACATACGCTTCCAAATGCGTTACCCTAACAACCTAATATTTCATAACAATGAAGTGAGATACTCAGTCAATACTCACATCGAAGCAAAAACAGCCTTTATTAAGGCTTTCAACAAAGATCCCACTTCCTGAATCCACAATATCGCTAGCGACTCTTTCTCCCAGCTAGATAACGGATCAGAACTTTGTTTTTATGGACCCATTCAAAAACCCGATTAATCTACAAATATTAATCCGACTGAATAAATATTCCTTTACGTACCTGTGAAAAACCTTTAATGGACTTCTTAAATGCCAGCGTTTAACACGTGGAGCTAGGCACAGTTTTTCCTGTCAGACGTTTCCATATGGGTCCCACTTAGCTGTAACACCTGGATACTCCTGCAACATCCAAGCGACACTAGGATTAGCTCACAGACTGCGTCGCCTAAGGAGATATACAACTCCCGGTCCAACATGGCTGAATGTTCTCCTGTACAAAACACACCGACAACCTCTCAAATAACTGAGTCTTCAACTACCAGTTTGAATCAGTAAATAGCTAGCAAGGCGTAATGTCAGGCGCTGTGGATATCTGTTGATCTCCGCTTCATAATCCTTAAGTATCCGTGCGCTCTTTGGAAATGTTGTCTACTTCTCGAAGTCTAGCAAAGCCCTGTCAAGCATCTACAGCCATACTTCCTAAAGCTCACTCGCATGGATAAACCAGTCTCCCGATGCAGTCGCTAGTTGCCTGTTGCTTCTCACATGGCGTACGGAGCTTCTGATAAATTTTCATCCTTGCACCGCACATCCTGCCTAGCACAAACTTCGAACCTTTTCTCCCTGACAAGCACGTACGTTTTACACGCAACTCATACGAAGGTTGCAATTCTCTGGTTATTTATCAGTGCTATGTCTACCAATAACACTGCTGGTCACGCAGTAGAATGCGTATAATACAACATCATGTTTATACTGTTAAAAAAGTGAAGCATTGCTAGGTGGGGGTATAGGATGTCAATGAATTTACTCTATAGTAAATGAATGTCAGTACAGTTTCTACATTACACATGACATAACAGTTAACATGTTTATCAGGAACTGGTTTCTTAATTCAGTGCCAGCAACAATACCACTGTTTTTAGTAACCTAAATATGCATGGGACTGCTGTATGCATAGTCTGCCTAATGTAGGGGATTATTCCCCACATCAGGGATGCTTTCCCTGAGGGAGCAATACTTGTTTACTATGCACAAGCATCACTGTTCAAGCCTCATTTCTATCGCCCTCCAGCACCACTAGACATATCCTTAGTCTCTTCTTGACCTCTGCTACTGTTTTATTCTTTAGTATGGTTGTGGGGCTAATAATAACAGCTCTATTTGTAAGGTAACCCACTAGATTATAACATAAGGCACACAGTATAGTCTATGGTTGCAAACGGACCTCAGATCGGGATCTATGTTAAGGTGTTAAACCCAAGGAGTGTAAAATTATGTTTTCTAAGTGTGTAAGGTTCTGTGGCTGAGACAAGCGACTCTATCTAATCTAACCAACTAGATCCTCAGGCCACGTACCCTGATAGTAGAATAGATAATCGTTTACTTAGCTAACTATTATACTTAGTTGAATTAATCGATTCTCCTTCTTCTCTCTCTCTATATTTATGGGGGATGATATAATACTATCATAACAAGCTGGTGGTGTAAGAGTAATAGGCACAAACATATGTTCCAGACAAATGTTTTTGGTTTGCATCACTTGAGTGTGTTAAACTCTACTACTGCTGAGCCAAAAGGTGTTTGTAGCAAGCTGTGAGTCATTAACTCACCTCTATCATCATCAAAACTTTTTTGTTTAAATACATATAGTTCTTCAGGTACTCAGAATATTTGTTAAACGGTGTACCTCTGAGGGTGTACTTCCCTGTAAAAGGCATGTTGTCATATTTTTCCTATACACTACCCTACCCTATCACAGACCATGCCGCAAGATATACAAACTGCATATTACATAATGTACAGCCTTGGAAGCTCAGTGGGTGGCGTTGTAAGTAATCTAGGTAGGTTATGTTTTGGAAAAGTTATATTTTGTACATATGTATAGTAAAGGTTAGGTTTGTGTTTGTGTGTTTATATACTTCTTCATATAAGGAGTATGGGTGGATAGGCACTGGGGTTAGTTTGAAGAAGCTGTGGGCTACCCCTTACCGCAATGATAACTTCTTAGTAAAAACAGTGTTAAAGTCATATCAAGCTCTCTTCCCTCTGGTATACCCAAAAATAACTCTCCCTAAACAAACCCTTCTATGTGTAGGTATAACAATAACCTCCCATCCATATCACCTTTCAATAATACCAACTAAATTAAGGAATTCAGTAGCTGGCAAGTAGACTGCTGGAATGTTAAAGGCCTTCAGAATGCTGAGAAAAAAAAATTTAATACTACATCTTTTTTTTAAATCTCAGGCTACTATCTGTTTCTTACAGGAGACGTATCTACCCAAAGAATGCTGGGAAAAAACTTCTAACAAAAAATGGATTAGGACTATAATAGCGGGGGGGGGGTGATAGTTCAAACTCTAAGGGAGTCGCAATCTTAATCAAGAAACAATTCCAGGGCACTATCATAGAAGGCAAGTCTGATAAATTTGGTAGGTGGTGTTATTTTACATCCATAGTGCCGAATTCCGTCAAACCCGTTTTATTTCTGAACGTATATGGTCCCTGCACCCAACAACACATCTTCTTCATGGAAATCTATAATATCCTTAGCGCATTCTCAAATCACCTTTTTATTATAGGAGGAGACTGGAATGCAGTCATAAATCCCAGTTTAGACCGTACCAGCAATTCCCCCTCATATAACTCTCAAGCTTCTACTGCTCTGGAAGAACTAATGTCGGACTATAATCTCATGGATACAATTGTCTTTGGTACGGATCCATCAAAAAGCAGTATGTACACCTTCTACTCTCAATGCCACAAATCATGGTCACGTTTAGATTTTTTCTTAATCTCTAAATCCTTCTCTAATTTCAAGATCACACTAAGGTGTGAACCTAGGCTATTATCTGACCATGCAAAAATTTCCCTTATGATGGTCTTCGCATCCGATCCCTCCCCCCCTGCGAATTGGTCCTTTAACAATAACCTACTAAAACATAAAGAGGTTGTACAGAGAATCAATAAGACATTGTCTGAACTATACGCAGGATTTGGTAATTCCCAAATAGCGCTTGACATACAATGGGCGGCCTGCAAGGCCGAATTAAGAGGGTATCTGATTAGTAAAGCTACATTTTTTAATAAACTTAATAAAAGGAAAGAATCTGATCTTGCTTCAAGGCTAGCGTCCTTGGAAAGAGAATTCAAAACACACCCCGACCCCAAACTAGAAGAATCGATCAATGCTGCACATAAAGAACTATGCGAGCTACACTTATATAACTATTCGATTCAGGAACAAAAACAAATTGCAACCTACTCTGAGTGGGCACAAATCCCATCTAGAACCCTGTCTAGAATACTCAAAAACAATAGCGGTGCTCCGACAATCTCCATCTTGCAACATAAAGGGGAAACTTACAAAACAGACTGCGAGATTATTAAACTTTTTCACGACATATATACAGACATATATAGCAACAACAAACACAACACCTCCAATCTGCAGATGGTTACATTTCTTAATTCCATCATCTTCCCATCTCTTAATCAGGATCAAATATCCTCCCTATCAGCTCCATTTACTATCCGTGAGATTCAAACCACCATTAATAAACTCAAATTAGGCAAATCCCCTGGCCCGGATGGCTTTACTACTAATTTTTTCAAGACCTTTAACTCAAAAATTGCTCCTATCCTCCTAGAAGTTTTTAACTTTATTGTAAAACATGGAATTACAGACATACACTGGAATAACTCAAAAACAATCCTGCTACTTAAAAACAATAAAGAAAAAACAGACCCACATAATTACAGACCTATCTCGCTTATAAATGTTGATATCAAAATCTTCTCTGCCATCTTAGCCAACAGACTTAAACAGGTATTACCATACTTACTATCACCTGACCAAGCTGGGTTTATGTCCAATAGACATACATGGGACAATACACTAACACTAGACTCTCTTATCCAGTTTACCAAAAAAGAGAAAAACCCGTTATATGCCTTAACCCTAGACGCATCAAAAGCATTTGACAGGGTAAACTGGGACTTTCTCTTCTCCACCCTATCGCTTTTTAACATACCCACAACCTTCCTAGATATGATCAGAACTCTTTATTCAAACTCAAGCACATATCTTTATATAAATAAAAAAAGATCTAAGCCCATCCAGATTACTAATGGCACTAGACAAGGTTGTCCACTTTCTCCCTTCCTCTTCAATCTATTTATTGAACCCTTTTTCCTTTATCTCACTCAAAATACACATCACACTATTCCTAAAATTCTCAACACACAAGTAGCATTATCGGCCTTTGCTGACGACTTAAACCTCTACTTCCATTACCCGAACACGGACCTGCCAAAAATATTAAAAGCAATCATTTCCTTCTCTAAGGCCTCTGGATACCAAGTCAATGATAAAAAATCACATATTCTCCCAATAAATCCTGAGGTGCATAAACCTTTCTTCTTCCCCGAATCGCCCTTCCATATCTCATACAGTCTCAAATACCTTGGCGTCAACTTTGAACACAATCAAGCCTCTATGCTTCAAAATAACCTGCTAAAATCATGGTCTATCATATGTCAAGACTTACAAAGATGGAAACTAGTGAAATTATCATTCCTTTCAAAAGTAGCTATTGTGAAAATGAATATCCTTCCCAGACTCCTCTATCAATTTAGTGCAACAAATATAAATATTTCAAACAACTTCTTCTCACAGATTGAAAAAACAATAATCAAATTTCTCTGGTTTCCTAAGAATGTTAGGATCTCTTTTTCCAAGTTAAGTCTTCCCAAGGAGAAAGGTGGGGTGGGCCTTCCAAACCTTCATCTCTACTATCTGATTATTAGCTCTAATAAACTATGGTCCATTGCATACATGAATAACAAAGACCAAACTTACTACCCAGCGTGGCTAAAGATATGGCACGGACATATTCTATCTAACAAAATTAATCCTAAGGCCACTCCCTTTTTATCACCTACTTCCTTGAATAGCCTAAAGCTATCCTCTCTACTGAAACATCAAATAAAACTTTTCCAAAAACTGATTAAGGACATCAATCTTCAACTTATTTTACCCCTTTTTCAACCAATACACCTCAACCCAAATCTTAAAATCAACAACAAGATGATAGATCTTGCTGATTTCCCTCTCATCAAAGACCTTAAAGTATGGGATATTCTTAAACATAAATCTCTGTCTCTTGCCGAATTACGATTAGCCCTCAAGGTTAATAACAAGTATTCAGTTATCCTACGTCAACTCAGGGAACTTATTTCTTCACAAACCAATATTACAGTCCCCGATATACAGCTAATGGACAAACTAAACCTAATTATTAATACAATTTCTAGTAATAATAAAACAATTTCTTCGTCATATAAATTATTACATCCATTACTTCACAAAGGAAACTGTCTTTTTTCCAAATACTGGGACAATCAAAACCCCCCTATTACAGAGGATCAAAAATTACTAGCCATAAAAACTAGCATTGAACTATCCCCCTTCAAGAAATTCTTATACACTCAAATGATGTTGAATAACAACGCCTACCTTACCCCTGCAAGAATTAACAAATTTAACTCTAATAGCTCTCCGTTATGTACATGCTGTTCAGGCGCGAGAGCTGACCTTTTGCATATTATGTGGCATTGCAATAACTCCCATAAACTTTGGTGTTCTCTCAAAGTGCGTCTAAAAAAAATGGGTTACTATAGCTCCACCCTTTCATGGGAAACGGCTATTCTAAATATTCCCCCTCATGGCCTGCCTAAGTTTCATACTCATATCCTAACAACGCTTTGCTTTCTCATAAAACTCTACATCACTCACAACTGGTTGGATCGCACCAAATTATGTTGGCGGGGATTTAAAAATATGGCCATTAAATATATCTCGGCCCAGAAATTCATCATAAATGGACCTATGAAGAGAGCCTACTTCAGTAAACTTTGGAAAAGCCTGTTTGAAGTAATTCTATGTGACTAAGCTATGGCTAACATACACATATCCCTTTATCCATGTTTTTTTTTTCTCTCCCTACACTCTGCACCCCCTGTGCTGAGGGTTTCTCCCTTCTAAGACAAGTCATAAGTAGGGCTGTTATTTCCCAATTGTACAAGTAATGGCACTGTTGCTTCCACCCTTGTTCAGTATTGGTAGCTTTGTAAATATTGTTTAGTTTGGTTTGGGCTTTTAGTTTGTGTACTATGCATACTGCAAGATATTGTACTTTTTCTATGTTCATTTTTAACATGTCCTTTGTACTAATGTTGTTACAAACCACTATCTGTGTAACATTTGTGCATTTCCCATGCATCTACCTTCATAAGTATGCATGGTTTATTACAAAAATAAAAAACTATTTTTGAAAAAAAAAAAAAAAAAAAAAAAAAAAAAAAGAATTGTGAAGGAAAAAAACATGGAGGGTCATACTCTAACAAAGGTCCTGCAGTTTTGTTGGATATGTCTGTGGGCAGCCAGGCTATTAGAGATGTCATCAATAGGAACTAGAAATTTTTGAAAAGGAAATTCAGATGTGATTAAAATAATTGATGAGGAACCAACACTGATTTACAAAAGAAATATTAGTGTACAAAACATGTTAGAACATGAGCAAACAGATGTTAGTTTACCTTGTTCGGTTAAAAATAATGGAATGCATATCTGTGGAACCTGCAAAGTTTGCCAGTTCATTTATTTGAGTCCATTTGTTTATATACAAAATGTAAATTATATTATTCATATAATAGGAAGACACATATGCAAGTCAACAGGAGTTGTATACATAGGGATGTGTTCTGGTTGCCAGGCATGCTGCACTGGAATAACCACTCATAGCTTAGAAAAAAAGGATCAAATAACATTTATACTCCTTCAAGGTTAGGGATATTAGTAATGCTTTGTATAAGCATGCCATTTCTTGTGAGGGATATAAAAAAATGTATTCTCTGTAATATAATATGCTCCATATGATATGAGGGGTGGAAGTTATAAAAACAGACTGGAAAGCATTGAAACTAAATGACAAGTCTGGTTAAGTGCAGATAAGTTCCCTGGATTAAATGAAACCATAAATATTAAGTGTTTTCTAAGGGACAAAAGATTAAAAGCTAAGCAATAAGAGATACGTTTTTTCACAAAAAACAAAAGACTTTAACTGTTTTTTAGTGGTGTATGTGTAACAATACTTCTAATTATGTTTTTTATTGGTGTTTTACCCTGTTTCTTTAAATATTAAATTTTAAGATTCATAAATCCAACATAACATAATTATTCTTTTATTGTTAATTGAAATTGTAATGTGATTGGTTAGTGTTAATTTTTAAACTCAGTGTTTTTTCAGACAAAAGCATAATAAAAAACATTTTAATGCTAAAGATGGTGCCTTTTCCTCCATTGTACCCATCCAGCCACAATGGCTAAGCAGAAAAACAGGATGGCAATACAAAGATATTTTGGTGGGCAATATAACTCCATCCCCCTCCAGTATACAATCATCCACAGACCTAAATCTAACAACAGGAATGCTGATGAGTTGTCTTTGGGCTGGATTCATGAAGGCTTGCACAGAGTCTAAGAGTAGAGTAAGACTCCAGCAAGCCAACATGTCCGCCCAGCGATCCAGGAAGAGCCGGCAGGGGCACCTCAATTGCAGGCAAAAGCCATGCAAATGAGGTAAAATTGCGATCCAGGCAAACTGAACCTGTCCGAGTAGGAGTAGTGTTATTTGTAGAAATGTACTCAGTCGATAACAGAGTAAGGTTCTGCAAATAGCAAAACGGAGCCGTGTCAGCTGGAAAAAAAGCATGCATTCACAGGAGGAAGCATTGCAATGGGAAGTGATGCAAATTAAAAATAAAATAACCTTTTTTTTAATCCCGATTTCCGGGGTTTAACTGTAGCACAATGGTGCGCAAACGCACTGCACCCTAAAAAGCAGAAAATTAATAATTAAGATCCACAAATGTGGATTTCATAGCTAAAATGAATTTACAATGCAAGGAATGGCAGGCTGAAGACAACATGGCCACCGAGTAGAGGTTGCTAAGGGGGGAAGCTCAGTCTAAGAGATGTAACTAAGCATTAGTAGGCAATCCTATGCAAATGAGAGTTATGATAGTGACTCGCAAGTTTACATAGCAAATGAGCACAGTCAGTGGAGTGTAGGAGTAGGATAAGGGGAGTAACAAAGTAGAAGATAAGTGACATCATGAGGGGGTATGTATGAAAGGAGTGCAGCTCATTGGAGCAGAGTGACATGTGTTAGCCTACATTTACATAATAGTTAAAGACGTGTGTCAACAGGTAGACCAGGTAAAGTCAAGAAATCGAAGGTGTATGCTGTGGATAACACCAAAGTTCCTTGCTGACCGTGCATGCACGCATGTGCACGCCAGTAAACCCGAGTAAGACAGTGTACGCACGTGTCAGCATGTGTGCATGCCTGTAGGCTTGAGTAAGCATATGTAAGGCTGTGTAAACAGTTGCAAGTGTGTTTGTGCCGGTGTGCACGTGTTTTAACAAGAATAAGCAAGTTTTAGTCCATGTAAGCATGTGTGCACGCGTGTGAGCTGGTGTGCGAGTGTTTGCGCTTGTTTGCGCGGCGCTGCCCCCTGAGGAAACAGAAAGGGAAAAGAAAGCACAACAAATAGTAGGAAGTTAACCAGGGAGTACTAGCAGGTGAAAACAATCAGAATCAGGCAATTACACAGGCAGTACACTAGCCCAGCCCAGCCCAGCATGTAAAACTCAGCAAAAACCATTCCAGTATGTTTTTCTCAGACACACTGCAACACTGCAGTAAGCTAATAGAAGTGAAAACTGAAAAAGCTTTACTGAGACAAAGAAATGTTAGGGGCTGCCATTGCTGTCATAAGGCAACATATGCAACATGCTGAGGGTGGTGACAATGCAAATGCTGCTGAGCAACCCACAGTGAGGAGACGGAGAAGAGTGTACAGGCCTAGGGTAACCTACCAGGGGCTACATGAGCTGGAGATAGTGGAGCCACACCTCACACACAGAAACAACAGAGGGAAACCCATCCCAGTGGAAACCAAGGTATGTGTTGGCCTAAGAGTATTAGCAACAGGTACCTTCCAGAGACCAAATGGCGATATGATGGGGATTTCACAGGCACCAGCATCTAGGGTACTGCACCAGTTCCTGAATGTCATGGCAGCACATGTCGGTGATCATGTATATTTCCCCAATTCCTGTGAGGTATTGGCCAGCAATATGGATCTCTTCCAGCAAATAGCAGAATACCCTGAGGTAGTGGGTGCAATAGACTGCACACACATTTGCATCAAAGCACCAGCCGGTGAGCGGGGTAGGGTCTACTATAACCACAAGGGTTACCCCTCCATCAACTGCCAGGTCGTGTGTGATGCCCAAGGCATAATAATGAATGTGTGTGCTGGCTGCCCTGGAAGCAACCATGACTCCCATATCTGGCATCTGACACAGCTGTACCATACATTTGCCAATTGGGACATCCCTCATGGTCACCTAGTGGGGGATGCTGGATATGCACTCAAGCCATGGCTGATGACACCCATCAGAAAGGCATACACACCTGAACAGGAATGCCATAATGAGGCACATGCACAAACACGAAATGTAATTGAGCATGTGTTTGGGCTGCTCAAGTCACGGTTCCGGTGCCTGGACACATGTGATGGACCCTTGCAGTACTCACCAACTACATGGACCCAAATAGTCATGGTATGTGCTATGCTACACAATATGATCCTGAGAAAACAGCTGCAGCAGGAGCAGCATAGGGCTGGGCACAACAGCCCCCCACCATTGCCAAGGCCATCACAGGCAGAGCGTGACTCGGAGGAGGAACAACCTGAGCCTGCCCCAGTAGGCAGAAGGAGGCGTGCCCAGTATGCTTTGGCCTTGGCAAAGAGGCAACGCATAGCATATAAACTGGCTCAGTAGGAACCCTGGAAATGATACCTCTCTCTGACTTGCACATATAGTAAAAGCGATGCCTAACTTGACACTACCTGTTAACAAACATGTATAGGGAGTGTAAAATGTGCATCCGACATAGGCAGCCCTGCAGCACCACCTGAGGCATGATTGCTATGTGTTAAGCAATATAAAGCACTGCTAAACAGCTCTCACCACTATTTAGTATATGTAAACAAAATTGCACACACTGAGTAGCACAACTACAGGCAATGTTCAGCAATATTGTGCACTGTCCAGCAATGTTGGGCAACATTGAGCAATGTTGTGCAAGTCTGGTCAAATGTGGGTATAGTTCATCAAAAGCAGGTTAACAAGTTCATATTTGCTTCACTTTTCTTGAAGCAGTCTGTTCTGGCATGTATGAAAGTATGAAGCAGTGACAGTCCTCAAACCCAGAATACAGTGCACTATAGTCAGAGTACAGAACCACTAAACCATGACAGTATGTCAATGGTCAACTTGTATGAAAAAATGTTGATAAGTCAATGCTAAGTATCTCATGGAAACCCTGCAGGCATAGCATAATCCCTGTTGAGTTAAGACACAAAGGTGAGGCCTGCAGTAATAATAGAACCTGATATTCAACACACATATAGTATAAATGTTAATATTGGTAATGTTCACACACATCAACAAACATAGTGGACCTCAGACAGCAACATACTGCAAGGTCACACTGGGCATGCTCACACACTTGAAACTATGAGACAAATGTCAGGCAACAAAACACTGAAAGTCTGAACTGGGCATGCTCACACACTTAGGGCAAGTTTGAGTACAGCAGTGGCCCACACATATCCCTTAGTTGCATGTGCCAACCCAGGAACCTCTCACTATTCACCAATCCATCATGTGCACACAGTGATATGACAACAGACACAATATAATATAGTGAAATCCTGTCACAATCAAATAAGTTATGCAGAAACCTAGGTTGTACATAGGAAGTGGTAAAGCAAAGAAGAAACAAAGCCTTCAATCAGTACCATCACTGAACAATGTGCATCCCAAACATTAGCATAGGTTCAGAGGTTGACACTAGGCTATCTGCCCTAGGGTATGTAGAAGCCTAGCCATAGTGTGTTTCTATTCTGCAACCATGCTAGATCAGTAGACTGTGCCTGTTAATAGTAGGTCACACAAGATATCTCACATATGTTCATTTCATTCCGCCTCTGTCTAGCAAGGACCCATAACATATCCCAGGCTAAACATACGATCACCCATCCACCTGTTTAGATGTCACCCGTAGGTGGTCAGCATGGGTCTGTGCATATGTGGGACTGTGATCACATTCCCGAGTGAGTGGAGCCTCTGTGATAGTAATATGCCCTTCCAGCATGTCCTATTAACATCATTGCTCACGTACCTGTCCCCGGAGCATGTAGCTGTAAGGCACTTTGATATCCTCATGTGGAGCCTGTCCATCAATGCTGTGATGGACATGGCTTCAAACAAAAGGCACAGACTGCATCCAAGTAGGCA
This sequence comes from Protopterus annectens, assembly GCF_019279795.1. NCBI lineage: Eukaryota > Metazoa > Chordata > Ceratodontiformes > Protopteridae > Protopterus > Protopterus annectens. The sequence continues at coordinate 687,411,602 of NC_056734.1, read as the reverse complement.
GTAAGCAACTGAGAAGAGCTGGGGTCACCATAGCCAAACTGTGCATACCATCTGTGTGAGTCCCTAGATCCACTTGGTTATGTAAATCTGTGTACATTCCACTTGCTGCAGGTGTTGGGTAAGGTACATCCGAAATGGGGCATTGTATCCAAGCATGTGCCTGATGACTATAGATTCACAATGACCCTACCTGCTCTGGATGTAAAACCATATGGGATAAGGTTGGCTAAATAGAAGGTGTGTCCAACAACATTGGCAATGTGAATGTCAAAGGCGAGAGTACTAAGTATTCATGTCCCCAAATCACAAATCACACACACTGTACGTGATGTATCATCACCTATGTGGTAATGTGTGTGCACGATGTTACTACCAAAGGTGATGACTATGCATCTAAAAGAAGGTAGCTGTAGGCCATGGCTCTGGCACCAGTCATCCATCTCTGTGAGACCCTTTCTGAGGATGCTTGCATCAGCTGTGGAGTTGATTATGGCACACAGTTTGCAGTCATCTGCAAACATGGTCATCCATATTCTTCCCATGTTAGCCAGTATGTATCAGAAATATATACAGAACAAGAGAGGTCCCAGGACTGAGCCCTGTGGGATGCCATGTGTAACTGGTGCATAGTCAGACATGGCACCTGCAATACTGACCATGTGTGTGCTATCCATGATCCAGTTAGCAATCCATCTTGTGACATATGTGTAGATATTGAATCCAGTGATCTAATGTGCAAAGGCCAAGTGGGGTATTGTGTAGAAGTGGTGTGCGAGCTCCAGGTAGGCTGTGTGAACAACCCTGTGTACGTCTATGGACCTGTTAACTGTTTAAAGACATCAAACATCTGCAAGAGGCAAGATATGCCCACAACAACACCAAATTGTGTAGGATCCAGTGTCTGTAGGTTCACAATGTGTATGTGTATGTGTTCCATGATGATACACTCCATAGCATAGCAGACCAGGATAGTTAGGCATATATTGTGATAATGTCCAGGGTCCCTTGTGGCATCAGAACTGTGGAGCGGGTACACCATAGCTGTACGCCATTCCATGGGTACACATCCTGTAGTAACTGTGATATTGAACAGTGACATAATGTGAGTGTGAAGTTTGTCATGAATCTCGTGTATGCCACAGTCTGGGACACCATCTGGTCCCACTGACGCTGTGTTGTCTGCTATGGAGAGGGCAGCACACACATGTTCATCTGTGATGTCAGGGAGGCTACACCCTGTTGTGATGGACATGTGCACTGCAGGGGGGATGGTGGGGAAACATTCCCACTAAACCTGTTGTCCAGGATGTTTGCAATGTCAGTGGGTTCACTGTATCATTTGTAATTATGCAGTAACTCACAGCATATCTGTGAGTTCCCACCCAGGTCCCTGACATAACTAAATAAGTCCTTGTGATTGTCCATAGTGTCTGTTGTAAGTGTCCATTAGAAGTGGGCCTTAGATGAATCAACAAGTGATCGTAGCTATACCATAGTACTGATCAGAGATACCTTCCTGATTGTGACTGTGCTCTATAATGTAGTAGCCTCCTCCTGTCCCTGTATAGCTCAGTAATGGCCGTGGTCCAGTAGACAGGTCCCCTGCCTTTGGAGAAGTGAGTCTTGTAGTTATCTGGGATAGCATGATCCAAGCATTCCAGTAGTTGTCCATAGAATGTGCTTGTAAAGTATGAAGTGGTCTGAGCCGTAATTAACATTGTCCCAGGGTCATTGAGGGATACCACCTCAGTTTGTACGAGTGTGACGTTTGCTCATGAGAAGTATGTCACTGAGATCACATAGGATGTGTGTGTGTATGGGATATGTATGTCTAGTGAGATGAATGTATGTTCCGACCTTATTAATGACAGGTATACCTCTGTTGTGGAACATAGAGTCCCCATGTGGGTGATGATCAGGTCCCACATGTTTAACCCCCTGTGGGTGTGGTGACCAGGTCTGCCATAGCATTTGAGTGTAACAATCCAGCAACTGTTGTGCGAGGGTGTCACTGCTTGAGTAGTATACCCAGTCAATGTTTGTGTATTTGAAGTCACACAATATAATGGTGTTTGGTGAGACCTTCACATTCCCCAGTGTTCCCAGGAATAACGACTGCTGTGCCCAAGTTTGGGAGTGTTGTCTTTAACAGTCTACAAACTGAAATGCAGTTTTGCCCACTCTCAGTTGCACATGTACGTTCCCCAATGCTTTGTGTACTGCTACCAACCTGGAGGTGTGTGTATGAATGATGTATATGGATACCCCCCCTATTGTTGTTGTCCGGTCCGAGTCTTGTGTCTGAAAACCATGGTATGACGTAAAACCTGTTAGTGCTGCTGTGCTTTTGTGAGCCTGAACCAGGTGTTTGTTACTGCACATATATCGACAGATTCCATACTGATGTGAGTCCTGAGTGCATGCATTCTGAGGGTTAGATATCAGTTGTTGAGCACCATCACACTCCGTTTTCTGTACCCTGTAACTTCTATGGCTGTGGTTATGTCTTCTGACCCTCGCTTCAAACAGCCACTATGTGTGTGTCAAGAGCCTAAGGCAGTCTGTGAAAGCCTAGGGGTGACAGGTGCATGGCATACATAGCGAATGTACATGGCATGTTGAGCATGTAATCCCAGGCTGACAGACACTGCCTCCCCTGTGAATGACAACAATATGTTAGGCAACTGTTAAAAGTGATCATGTCATCTGTATACTGTGACATGGTACTTGGTGAGGGTAAGATGCTACACAAGGTCAGGGTCATACTGTCCTGGGCTACATGATCAGAGAACTCCTATATGTCTCTTGTCATGTAGTCCAGGGAGGAATGTCTGAGGGTATACACACCAGAATGGTCAATGATAGAGCCATATTTGTACTTGCAGTGGACTGACAACAGTGCATGTGTCATGTGGCATATCCTGGCACCCGACACACAGCACAAAGTGACCTTCACCTTGTTCAGCCTGATGAGTGGGATGTCAGTGTGACGGGCAATTACAGTCACCTAATACAAGTGTATGAGGTGTGTTGTGTAGGCCTAAGGGCAGTGACTGTGTGGCACAATGACTTTGTGAACTATGTGATAAGTGTGTATGGTTGTGTGTTAGCAGTTGTTTGTGTGTCTGCTTTGGATGTCTCACCTGCCTAGACAGAGTATATTTAGATGCTCCAAGTATGTCATTGTGTGTCAATGTATATGGTTTGCTGTTGTCATAGGTGCATGTGCGACTGTATTTTTGGTGTGTGTGGTTACCTTCACCACCCGATAGACTGTGCCAGTCATGGCTTGGGAGAGCTCAGCCTCCTGTCTGTCTATACAGTTGCACCTCTGACATATATCTTGAGTTTGTTGGTAGGAGGACAGTGTTACCTGTGTACATAAGGCAGTTGTAACAATGCGTCAGAATTCCAATATGCACCAGCTGGACTGGAAAGTACACACGAAACCGACCTTTGGACACATCAGGATATGATGATGACATACACTGTCGACTGATCACAAAGGATCAGTAGTGTGTCAAGTGTGTAAAAGAGTATAACAGGGTTTTAGTGTTCAGGTTTGTTGTTGCTGTGGAAAGATAATCTGCAAAGGAGTACAGACAGAAACATTACACCTCCTTCAGCTATGTCAGAAATATCGATGTACAGTCATATATGTCCTGAGTCAGGGTCAACTGTACCTGACTGACAATGTCAACATCCTGTCAGACAGGCCCATACATACCCAACTCCCAGTGACAAAAGGCCCTAACATCATACCAGGAGATATCACATGTAGAATGTGTAAACTGGTCCTCCCAGTGCCAAATGAATCCCATCATGTGGACAACATTGTTTTCCCATATGTGTCATAAGTGACCAACAGGACAAACAGACACTGCACCCGAACAGTCTGTTGAGCCTCACACTGTCTACAGGATCTTACACCATTGAAGGTGTTACAGCAACATTTGGCACACCCCGCAAGTGTTGGTGCACAACACACCATGGGACCTATATTCCTATAAGCCTACGAAGTCCAAAATGCTAGTCCATGGAGTCCATCATGATTGCAGTCAGGAACAGAGATATTGTAACCCGACAAACACACAACCCAAACGTCTGTGGTATGTCAATGAGCACATCATGTTCCCCAAACCTGCTAGATATCTTGCAAGGCAACCACCCAGGACATACATCACTGACAGGAGCAACACAGGTCCCACATAGACTTTGAATAGCCCTTTACCAACATCACAGACACATTTTGTATCCACAAAACCTACAATCCGTGCATGAATATGTATTGTCATATGAAGGAATGGTAATTTGTACACAGATAGATTACACCAGGTATGAATTGTGTATTCCTGTTCAAGATGTTCACACCTGCTGACCCACAAGGTTCATTCCTGGGATTGCATAACACTAAGTGCACACACATTACCATGTCCAGTCTGATGATGTCAGCAACCTACAAATATAGCATGTGAATGGAAACCACACAATCAAGCATCTAGTATCATAACATAGTTAGGTAGGTGTTTGAATCCTGCAATTGCTGAGTGTGTATGTGTATGTGTGTGCGTGCGAGATTGGCTTTGAGAGGAGTGGCCTTTCTGGAGACTGTGGAAACACATTAGGAGTGGTGAATACCTCTTTGCCAAGTGTGATGATGTCAGCATCCTACAAATAGAGCTTTGCAAATAAATGCTCCCAGTAAATCAAATAGCGCGTCGTGTTAATGCGTATCTCACTAGTGTCATAACATAGTCAGGTAGCGGTTTGAGTCCTGCAAATGCCAAATGTGTGGCGGGATGTGTGTGATTTCCTTTGAGAGGAGTAGCCTTTTTGGAGACTGGGAAAACACATTTTAAAAGAGGTACATCCCTCTTCGGAAAGTCTGATGATGTCAGCATCCTACAAATATTCAAGGAGAAGAGAAACCACCCAGTAATCCATATAGCATGCCGTGTTACTGCGTATCTTTCTAGTATGATAACATGGTTAGGTAGGGGTTTGAGTCCTGCAAACGCTGTGTGTGTGTGCCACAGGTGGTCAATGCAGTGTGGGTTTCGCTTTTACTACGGTATGACATATGTTTCAAACAGTATGTGCATTGCACACATTGGGTATCTGCATGTCAAAGAGATTTGTGTACATGTGACCTCAATCAGTACATAGGTATGAAGCCTGCATACTACATGAATACATTTGTAACCTTCAACAGATTGTGCCGCTGCTTCTCACAGGTCACATATGTATGTATGCATCAAGACCGGCCAATGTAGTGATCTGTGGCCAAAGACATCCCTGCCACACACACCCATGACACGTACTATAGAGTACTGTGAGTGAGGGTAATTGCTGGGGTATATGTCAGACATGTTCATACACAACAACGTGTGGCAATAATGGACAGTCATTATAGGTGTGCACCAGCCCTGTGGATATGCATGCAGGCCCCTAATGTGTTATGTGAAACACCGAGGGACCCCACAATACCTATGGATATGTGGATACCAAGGGACAGATGACATAACACGTGCCTGTCTGTACACATTGGTACCCAACATACATGTTCAGGGCTACCACCTATGTGGTACTGTCGGGATAGTATGTATAGTAAATGTGGATGACTATGCCATAGACGGCGTACTGCTATACAGCATGTATTGGACAACAGGTATCTGTCTGTATGATACCCTTGTGTAGGATATGCGTCCCATCCGGGTAATGCAGTGTAGGCCAATGCATGCATTTCCAGATATGGATGGACATATCCCTAGTATGTTTGCATGTACCGAAGAGGGCTATATGCCACACAGGTGTGGTCCCAGGAACGTGTGGCGGTCAATACCACTGGTTACTGTTATAGTATAGTAATGGAAGGATCCAACTGTTACTGAGTTCCCTACAACTGTGAGTCATTTGTCAGGACATCATCTAATGATTGGTTATACTCATGCTGTTGAGGTGGTGTATACTGCCAGACTGCAGATCATTGACAGATATCAACGGTATCACCCACAGCATAGTGCCAACCCATGTCATACACACATGTGTACCCATGTTAGTACATATCTGTAGTAGAATGCATACTGGCCATCAAAAGATACCATGAGATGTTAACAATGTGTAGAACAGGGTATGTCGCACATCCCACGTGTCCACTATGCACATACATGCAGACAGGGCACATACACTGTGTTCACAGATGTACACCCATTAATTTGTAATGTACACATCACACACGTTCTGTCCACTCACTAACACATGCTGGCAACACTGTACACTTCAGCCAAGTGGCACATGGGTGGACAATACATAATCAGACCTAACACTGGTGTAAACAATGCTACAATGACTATCAGAGCTGTGATGCATAATGCCTGCTCAGATATACCTACAAGGATAACAGTACACCTTCCTGTTGACAACTTGCTACCATTGCTACACTGCTATAATGCCACCCTGTGCATCAAAACCATGTTAGCCTATTCCTGCATCAATGTGACAGATGACAGGAGGTGGCACAGGTGTCATCATATGCACAGGGTGTATTGTAGGTTTGCCAGAGCCTGACATTGACCCATCCAATCGGCATGTCTCTGTGTGTGTGTGTGTGTGTGTGTGTGTGTGTGTGTGTGTGTGTGTGTGTGTGTGTGTGTGTGTGTGTGTGTGTGTGTGTGTGTGTGTGTGTGTGTGTGTGTGTGTGAGGGACAACAGTACTGCATGGGCCAATGTTGATGCAATGTGTGTGTGTATGTGTGAGCCCTAGTTGTATGGTAAATGTGTGTGTGTCTGCATGCACACAACTCCACCATGTGGCTGCCATATACGGGCCATTGTGGGACAGCCACAGACTGTACCTGCTAGGCCATACAGATCACTGTCTCCGGCCATGTACACAGTACCTGTGCCTAGCAGGGGTGCTATGGGCAGTATCGGGTACCAACCCTGACTGGGTGCTATCATCAGAGGCAGAGGTATGATGACTGGACCCATGTCCCTGCTGGGACTGGCCAGCACCATGTGCACGTGGTCTAGTAGGACGGTCAATGGACAGGCCAGCCCCAGCATTGCTGGGGCTAGTACTGCCACTACAGGAGCATCTGTGATCCATGGTCCGTCCTCAATGACTGCCAGCTGATGCTGTTGCTGGCATGCATCCGCACTGGCATCTCATCTTTCCCGCATGGTCCTGGCTCATGCCTAACACATTGTGGAGGACATCTAATGTCTCCCTCCAACGGCTATCAATGACCTCGGTGTAATTCCAGATGGCACCGGCAAGGTCATGGATGCTGTCATTTATAGCAGTGTAATGTGTCCTCTGCGCCCTTAGTCCCTGTCGGGTGTACCGTTCCATATGTGCCTGTGCCTGCATTACAGCCCGGAACATACTGGAGGTTTTAATACCTCCATGGGCCCATCTGCCAGGGGCAATATGACCAGTGGTGCTCCCCCCAGAACCCTTGGACATCTGCCTATGTGGTACCATTCTGGTAATCCGGCTATGGCTGCTGTGAGGGGATGCACGTGCCATAGGTACCACACTCTCCTGGTCAATGCCAACTGTATGCTGTCCCTCAGCTACGGTAATTGGTGACGAAGGATGTACTGGCAGTATGAGTGTGCACATAGATGAGGTTGACCGCTGTGTACTGTCGATTGGTGGACCAACTACAGACCCTGTCAGACTTTCCTGTGCCACAATACATGTCTTATCATCTCCACTATTAGTGGCGGTGACATCAGGTTCCCTGCTGCATTCAGCCGCGCCTAACTCAGCACCTGTGGAAGGAAGACAGGAAACGCACTTTACAATCTGTACATGATGTTAGCACACATGCACACATGCACACGTGAACACATGCACACATGAGCACATGCACACATGCACACATGCACAGAAATGCACTGCTCACCACAGCACATACACACACACACACACACACACACACACACACACACACACACACACACCAGCAATCCAACACATACACAATAGTGGGTGATGGTGGGTGACAGAATCACAAGGCAAACAGTCACCACACACATGTCAGCAGGCAGACCATGTGTTGCTCAACACCATGCAGTACAGGTGTAGACAGCCCTATCTAATGACATTATACATGGCTTTGATGCTTGTGTGTAGTTGTTCAGTGACTGGCTACACCTTGGAACACAATGTGTACATGGACACAACATTGCTGTGCAAGTATTATCTGCTCTGCAATGTCATGTGCACCATCACTCAATGGTATACATACCATGGCTGCATGTGTTATCTGTGTGACACATAGATTGCCATGTCTGATGACAGTGTCTGTGTCCATAGCACATAATAGTGGGCACAGGTGTAGCAAATGCATGCAATGTACAGACATGGGATGAGTGGTGCATGTAGACATGAAGGAATCCCAATGCTTGATATGGACATTGCAGAGTGGTTATGGTGCGTGTGGGACATATTGCAGATATGTTGTTGCCAGCCATGACATGGCATGCTACACAACTGCAACATTAAACACCACACATATCCAATGTGGGTCATGTGACCTATACACCCAATAGCATTCCAGGACATATATGTGACTCTTTGTACAGATGGTGACTGTTGTGCAAAATGTGTATACTAGCATATGTAAGCACACACACAACATGCTATGCATGGTGTGTATAGGTGCATATGTTTGCACACACAGAACAATGAGGTGCACATCAAAGACTGCTATGTGTAGTACTGTGGTCACTGTAACCGGATGGGGTGTAGTACCATGTGCCATCATCATCATCATCATGCATCTTGTGGTCACTCACGGCTACTACTGTGTGACAGACCACCGCCTAGCATGCTGCACCTGAACTGCAGTGCCATGGATACGTTCACTATTACACAGCCACTTTGTACATGGGGGTATGAGGTGCCCAGTAGAGAGCATTGCCTAACATGACTGCATTATGTGTTGAAGAGTGTTGCACAGCCCCATGATAGGCCTCTACTCCTGAGGTACATCATGTGTGTGTGGATGACATGTGGGATACTGAAGTGTGACCTTACAGTGGGTGTGTGATTATGCCATATGTAGCATGACTTTGTCTACTGCATGTGATAAATGTCTTATGTTGTGTACAAGTGTTGCAACTATGCCTATCCAATGTTCAGTATGGGGTTGCCACAACTGTGTGTCATGCTCTGTGTATTGCATGTCATTGAGGCAGCTACTGACATTACTGAGCTGTGCAACGTCTCACAGCAAACATGCACGGCATGCATTATGCGTAGGTGTCTTACGTGTACATGGCCTACACCTCACCTATGACATGCATATTTCATTACCAACATTGCAGGTATAACACACTCACCAGCATGGATCGGCTGCCCTGCCATCACACCAGAGGGACCTACGAGAATAGGAGAGGGTTCATCAGTGGCCACAACTGTGGCATTGCTACAGTGGGTATGCTAAACTGCAGTACAACAACAGTCAACAGTCACAGGTGTAGGGATATTATTCAAACTATCCGTATTGCACAACACTAGGCAGCAGAACTGCTAAACACACAGTACACATCTCACGTACACATAATCTAACAATACAGTTAACTGTAGTCTACAGATAGGCATGTTATCTGCTTGCTCCAGGTGGATGTGCTGGGTTGCTCCAGCCTCCATTACAACACATGTCAGAGGTTGATGTAGCTGTTGTCCATGAGCCACCATGCTTAGGAGCAGCTCCTCCACTCTGGTGAGGGGGGGGATGAATGGCCACCCCACCACCTGTGGCAAGCTGCTGTCTTTGGATATCAGACGCATGCCGCTGGACTTGTCTAATTAAATCACTGCAGTGATGGCGTACCTGCTCATATGTCCGGTTATGCATGCCTATGTCATTTACTCGACTAACAAGTTCCTGCCACAGTGCAGTCCACTCCTGCTGGTACTGGCTGCTTCTGGAGAAGAGCATTGTGTACCGCTACAATAGGCTGCCGAGTATCACCTCTTCCTCATCTGCTGTGTACGCTGGGTTGCATTGGTGGGCCATCTGGCTGAAAAAGATATGAACAATATGTGTGAGAGTGTCCTGTGGCACACTTTATACCTTTACCCACAGATATCACTTTACTGACATATATACCGTCCTATTGTCTGTCAGAGGTTACACACGTTCAATACCACTTATTGGTTCTCAGGCCACAACTAACTAACACTGCCTGGCAGACTCTATATATCACACCACTATACAACAGTACCCGACACACTGTTTGTGACACATTGCACAACCTAAAGACAGGGGTGTATATCACACCAATGCACGAACAGAGATGTCATCCATTGTAATGGATGTAAAGTACAGGTACAGTAGTACCAATCAACCACCCTAGTCATTGATGCCATAGCCCTGCCTAACAGATGTGTCCAGTTGTTACTATAGGTGGCATACTGCTGTAACAGACTATATATGTTGCTGGATACACACGTTAACCTGTAATACACATATGATTGCAGCCATTGTACAGGCATAATCACACAGACATCAGACAAACATACAATGCACCACTGTATGCCAATACAGATGAGCATTACCTGTGTACCATACGGTACTGTGTGCCACTACTTACACACCCTTATGCCTGCAGTCTGTCCTCTGTGCAGACTACAGGAAACACACATGACAGTGTTTCCAAGCAATGTGAACGCACACCATACTGTGCTGTTTAGGACTACAGCTTCAGTAGTACTACAGTTCATACTGGTGATGGATTCACCAGCAGTACCACTCACTAAGCATACATGTATTGCTTTAGCCTGCAAAGAGACACCACATTCATCAATGGAGAACTACGTCACATCATATGCCGTACTACTATTTCTGCCTAACAGTACATTACACATCAGTTGCTGTCCTCACAGCTAGGATAGGCACTACCATGTCAGATACAACATCACACTAAGCTATCACACATTTACAGACCTTGCACATATTCAGCATTACACTTATTCAACCTCACATATCAGCTATTGCATTAAGTACATGTGTGAGTGCATAGTGTCATAGGTAGGTAATATGTTATTGGCCCTAGGGCCTACGGCAGCCTAGCCATATGCTACCCTGGCCTTTGACACACATGTACTTTGATTTCACTTGCCCCTGCCAACCTGAACCACAGAGGTGTTTCCTGGGGTGTATTACCAATCTCCCACACAATCATCAGGGGTATTTATAACAACTGCTAAGTAGGAGCCTTGTTTGCTATTGCTATGTGGTCTATTCCAGTGTATGGCATATCTCTGAGATGGGAACCTATCCCTCCAGCATGTGCTGCTTAGTGAGCTGACAAGGTTTAGAGCCCTAGAGCGTGTATCCCCGAGGGATTGTGATATGTTGCCATGATGGTTGTCACCCAGCTATAGGTGTGACATACCTCTGTATGTCCGGCAGAGGTCACCTCTGTGTGGCCAGTATGCAATACAGTGTAGTTGTGGTTTTGTGAGTCAGTCTGCATAGGGCATCTGTTTGCGGACAGTATTACCCTTTGGGAGGTCTGTCTGTGGCCTGTTCACCTGGTGAGTTGTCATGTGAAGTACATACCACACAGGGCATTGTGATGAGTAGAGGGGAACTCTACCCTATACTTCCATAGATGACACACCTGTTGTCATGACACATACCACACAGACAGATTACAGGTGTAGTGTGGCACTGTCTTCATCAAAGTGGAGGCTACTGTCCACCTGTATCCCATGTTCCCTTATCACACCTTCACTGTTAGGTAGATCTCTACCTATGTGGTAGTTAATGGGTACACTGTTTTGGGAAGGTGGAATGGCACTGCAGTATCAACACTTGTCTACAGTCCATGCCTTGTTCACCACACACCTGTTGCGGTACATATGACCCCGTGTCTCTCTGTCTCTCTCTCTCACTCTAGATATATATATATATATATATATATATATATATATATATATATATATATATATATATGCATATCTATATACATACATGTACACATCCATTGCTGTACACCTAGATTTACATATAGGCACATGTACAGTCCACCTTTCATGGTGGGGATATCACTTATGCAACAGTTGTGGGATGTACAGGTATGTGATTAAATTGCACAGTGTTGTGCAGAATGCATGTGGGTGTCCTCAGCCCTTGTAGCATTAGCAGGCCTCACTGTCTGTAACATAGCAGATCTGACAAATCTGTCCCACAGCATTTAACCACCACATGACATATATCAACACTACCATAGCTGGCCTTAGGCATAGGCCTACTGGGCAGTTGCCTAGGGTGCCGATCTAGCAGGGGTGCTTTTCCACTATTTATGTGGACACAAGGATGGGGGCACCAGGAAGTGTGGTAGGGGGCACCATGGAGCCCTTTTGCCTAGGGCACCAGTTGACCTAAGGCCACTCCTGTGCACTGCATGCTGTCTTCTAGGCCACACACTATGACCTACATGGATATATGCACATATCAACATTCACTGACAGATAGCTGTCCACCCTTCACTAACAGTTGCAGTATGTCCCTTGCCCTATGCATATGTGCAGATACAGATGGATACATACTGCTGCCACACATGGATGATTTGCGGTGTGTAGAGTACTCTTCAGGAACATCTACAACATGCCAACACATACATGTGGGTTACATACCTTACCTTTGTATTTCCCTGCTCTGTGTGTTACGGTTTTGAAGTTTTTTTTTTATTGGTGGTTTGTTTTGGGTTTTTGCCCTCTATTTAACCTTTGGCCTCTGTTTCTCACTCTGTTCTGTCTCTGTCTCAGTCTGTGTCCATGTCTCTCTCTCTCTCACTCTCTGTCTCACAGCACCTGCAATTATATAATTGCATATGTGGACTGCAGGTACAGCCTGCTTTTCTAAGTATCTGCACTTGTGCATGTGACAGCCTCTGCACCAGTTGCTGCCCACCATTCAGTAATTGCATGCAGCCTGCTGTTTGGTGATTGCATTACTCACTGTGATTGCAGCCCACTGCTATAAAATGCTAGGTTAGGTAGGAGTAGCCCTTTCAGATTTCCAAGGTGGGGCCCATGCTTGTTTGCTCTGGACACCGTTGTGTCAGTCTGAAGGTTGGTATATGTCTCTTATCTGATGCTACGGTTGTAGCCAGTTATATGCATGTTGTACTCATACCTGCATGTTGCTGCTTCCAGTACACACATCTCATTGTAGACATGTAAGCACCCCTCCAAATGCTAACACAGGATACATGGGAGTATGTACTTTTTTCTTACTTACACAATTAACTGCCATACAAATATGGTTACTGCACTGTATTCCTGTGGCCAGTATTTATCCTGGTCTGATACTGTGTGGTGTTTGTAAGGTGCTACTGTAACATTATTCCCTGCTAGGATGGCTGGTTCTCCTTTCACAGTCATGTCATGCAATTCCACAACCACTGCTGGTAAAGACCCTCAGAAAAGGGTTTGTGTTATACCATTCCTAATTTCCATTTACATTCCCTCATTGTAATGCATGATATATTTATTTCAGAACCAAGTTATTTGTATATCTGCTGTGGCTTAGTGGTAATTCATGCAGTCTATTGTGTCAATGGTCTGGAGTTCGAGACTGGCAGAGGTATTTTCTTTTGCTGCTCAGCAGAACAAGGGCCCTGCCATAGAGTGACTAAGGCACTTTTAAGCAGTTGTAAGCTGGTTTGCGTGGGTTTACGTGACGCTTAGTGATGCTAAGCTAAGCATACACATGTGCACACTCACTTAATCCTGCTTACTACTGCTTAAAAGTGCTTACTCCCGCTAACCCCCGCACTAATTTCTTTGAAAGAAAAGAAAATGGGGAGATAGGAAAGTGGTGAAAAAGGGGGCACAGAGAGGGAAAGCCAGTAGGAAAACATGCTCGGGATGTGCAGGATGGGTGTAGGGAAGGTCCATAGCTGCCCATTTCTTTACCAGCAACAGCTGTGCATATGTTGAAAATTTGGAGTGAAATTTGAAACCTTCCACCCCCGAGAGAAGGGTGAGGACAACATAGTTTGTTGTACTGCCAATTAGAATTATCCGTGTACATGTCCAATGGACATGTGTGCGAAATGGGAAGCTATGTATGGGGCATAATTTATTTTCGGGCACAGATTGCCCTTTTTGTATTTTTTTTTTTCAGGGGAGAGTGGAAAGTGAGGTAGAGGAAATAGGTATATTTGGGGAGGTAGGTTGGGTAGGTAAACAGATAAGACAAACAAGATGCATACAGGGGCGGAGTATGACACATGGAGTGGGTGAACACAATTGATGGGGACGGATGTTTGGAAATCGCAAGCCCATGAGCCCACAGATGGTAACAGTGGGACTGAGATCCCCACCCATGGGCAGTCACCACTGGAACTTCACAGACCCGACGGTTGCTGTGCTGGGGGCTGTGTAGGAGGGACAGGCTCACCTGTGAGTCATGGCACTCTCGCCTCAAGCTGGCATAGGGGATCAGCGACTAAACGCTGGATCTTCCTACGCACCACAACCCGGACCCTTCTGAGGGTGACAGGAGGACCTTCTCTGCCCACGCTTGCAGGGGGGATGAGCCCCATCCCTTGCAGAGCTTCCACCTGAAGGTGGCACAGGACCTACGGAAGAGGGTGGCCTGGGCTGGGCACCAGACCTGCTGGTGCCAGGTGCAACTGCCAGCTGAGGAGGGACAGGTGGGTCAGCTGGGACCGGCCTTCCCATGCGTTCTGTGATTAGGTGTGTTTAATTACAACATAGACAACAGCATTCCAAGTCTGTTGTAACAGCATGCAGTAATATTCCCATTAACCCAACAGACCAGGGTTACAACAGTTGAACAGCAAGCATAACACATGCATATATTGAACGACAGTGGACATTCCAACAGCATGCAGGGATGATTGGTGGCAACAGGCCACCAAGATTGTGGTGTTTTAACAGGGGACATGCATCAAAGTAAGTGAAGATTTTATATAACAATAGGACATGTGTCCCAACAAATGTTATGAGATTAGACATACCCATTGAGGTGTGGAATTGCATTGTTTTTGCACATGGAGTAGGGAGTAAAAAGAAACCTCCATTAACATCTTATTAGTACTTTAACTGTACACTACATTCCTATTGACTGCAGGTGTATATCCCCTACATGTAGTCTTACACTAGGCAACATGCATTTGATTGCGTTATGGGTTTTGCTACTTCATGATATACCTGGCCTATATCTGACATGGTAACTGTCCAGGATGCAGATGTTACTACTACATACTTGTATTAAATTGACTTGTTTATGTATCTGCACATCTGGATGTGTTCACATGGCTTTTTCACTTGTTTTCTACACAACACTACTTTTCAGGTAGCACATTAACATTTCTGGGGTACACCTTGACAGGCTACTCGTGTGCCAGATTTACCTATGCATGTCAGCCATTTCACAACTGTTTAGGACTGTTGCATACTTCACAGCTACTGGCACTTCCTTCATCCACTTTATATGGGACTGCACTACTGGGGGTTGTCAGCACTTACTACAACAGAGTAACATTTCTTCACTGCAAGGGTACAACAACATTTCTGAGTAACTGGCACATACACACTGCAGGTATTATACCTTTCTTATTTACATTAAAACTTTTTTCTACAGGCTTTTTCCTTTACTTGATATTACACTGCATACAGTAGACCTATTCAGGACATGTTATACCTTTATTGATAGGTTACAAGACTGTTTTACAGGCTCACTCACTTTTTATCTATGACAGTGCATGCAGAGATAGTATTCCAGACATGTTTTTGCTTTATTCATGGGTTACTGCACTCTCTTCCTGGCTACCTGACTTATGATATGTAACAGTACATGCAGAGGATTTATTCAGGGAATGAATGTTTTATACTTCACAGCTACTGCCACTTCCTTCATCAACTTCCTATGGGACTGCACAACTGTGGGTTGACAGCACCTAATACAACAGTACTATTTTTTATTGCAAGGGTACAACAACATTTCAAAGTAAGTGACAAAGACACACTCCAAGTTTTATACCTTTATTAATTACATTGAACACTCTTTTCTACAGGCTCTCTCCTTTACTTGTTATTACAGTGCATACGGAAGACATATTCAGGACATATTATACCTTTCTTTATAGGTTACAACACTCTTTTTCAGGCCTGCTCACTTATATGTTATGACAGTACATGCAGGGATAGTATTCCAGAATTATTTTACCTTGATTGGTGGGTTAGTACACTCTATTTCTGGCTCACTGACGTTTGTTATATAACAGTACATGCAGAGGATTTAATGAGGACATTTTATTGCTGTATTATTGGGCTTAAACACTTTTCTCATGCTCATTCACATATATCATGTAACAATACATGCAGAATATTTACTAACCTGCCTGGTGGTGCAGCCTTAGCAGCCTATCTGCATAGGCTTGCTGATTCATAGCGCGAGCACCTGCAGCTGTGGAGTTAATAAAGGAATATTGAGACATACCTATCCATTATTTAGACTATATTAGCTTATCTTACATACTGCATTCCATGGCTACCTACTTAGAAGTGGGGCATCCCGCATTTGACGGGCCTCATGGATCCACTGGTTCAGAAGGTCCTGATTCCGCCTCTTCAGGTCTGCATGGTGGTGACGGACCTGCTCACCAGTCTGAGGGACGCCTGTGGCACTGGTGAGTTCATGAGCCAACCGGTTCCAAGCCTCCGCCTTATACTCCATTCCTTGGAACTGGCCCTGCAGGAGTTGAGTCTCATGCCGATGGACTAGGAGGCAAACCATATATCTTGACTCCTTGATGCCCCAGCGTTGCGCTCGAAAGCGTGTTCCCTCTCCAGCACCAGACATTCTAACTGCAGATGGGTGCTACAATCAGTTATGGCGTGTATTCCCAGCTATGCGGCTTAAATATGCCGCATTTCCCGCACTTTTCTGTGATTGGCCATTTTTGAATATTTTTAGCTGACTACAGACCTGCTTAGCAATGGTTAATCAAACATTTATTACTATATATATGCTAACAGTGGATGTTTATCCCAAGCTGTTGTGGCTTAGTGGTTCAGTACTTTGATTATGGTGCACAATGTCCTGGGTTCAAACCTTATCATTGCATTTTATTTTACTACTGTCCAGACAAGTTAGGGGGCGTGGTTGTGTTTAAGCAACTTTGCTCAACGTTGCTCCACGTTGCCCGACGGTGTGCTGGTTGGCGCGGCGCGCACCTCCACGCAAACCGATTGCGCTGGGTAAAGCGCTATTTACCTTTGGGCAATTATTTTGCATTGGGTAAAGTGCGATTTAGCTATGGGCAACTACATTGTGCTGGGTAAAGCGCGAGTTAGCTAGGGGCAATTATATTGCACTGGGTGAAGCGCTGCTTAACTGCAGGCAATTTTATATTGGGATCCTTTAATATATTTATTTTATTCACTGATACAGTAGCCATTTCACTGCTTTTTATTTATGTTTAAACATATATGTCCGGTATTATTCCATATACTGATTTAAAAAATAAATATGAAAGGGAGTGGTGGGACTTGAACCGTGAATGCCCCTTCTTTGTGCGAACGCTCTACCATTATGCTATTGCTATTTGGTGCAATTTGCATAAACATTCTTTCAATGTCAGAATTGCTAACTGTAGCTAAGCAATGGGCACACCCGCGCACACACGCGCAAATACAGGCAGCTATTTTGGGAATTTAAAAAAAAATTTAATGTTATGCATTTTAGAAGTGTGATGGGGGTTTACAATATCAGACAGTGAGGTGTTGGGTGCAGGGACATTTGAGCGGACCCGCTCTTGTTTATTTGCTTTTATTTTCAACACTTGCAGGGGCGTGGACATTTAGACTGCTCGGCAGTCGGACACGCCCCCTCCTTTCTTACATGGTCTGTGTAAGACTTACGGTTGAGTCAGCATGTCCTCATGTATATTCATGACACACTGACATCATACCATTCAACTGCAGCCTCCGAGTAAGACTTATTAAGTCTTACACAGAGGATTCGTGAATCCGGGGGTTGGTCTTTCAGTACAAAACCAATGAATTTGTGCTGGGAGTGGGTGTAGTTGTGACACCTTCTCTTTAAAAAGGATAGAATACATAGTCAAATGTGACTTGTTGCTTTAAATTCTTAGACCAATTAGCCAGGCATTTAGTTATATTGGATAAAATAATGCCTCCATATAACTGTTGTATGAAAAACTGTCAGCTTAATGTATTGATCAGGAAATTGTTTTTTCAAGTGGGAGGATTATCATGGGGTATAGAGGTGGTTGTAGCTGAATATTCATGGTCCCTTGGACTGGATTGTACATTTAGGAACAATTGTAGGTGTGGCCTGAAGGAAGATCAGCTGAAGTGTCTTTGCACAGCTAAGAGGAAGGCCTTGGTGCATGCATAAGTGTTCACCATTTTGCCATACAATTCCTTAAGAATTTCTCAGCAATTCTGCAGATTCTGCAGAATATTATTTAAAAAGTACAAGCTGAATGTAATGCATTACAGCAGGCTGGGGTACTACAAGCCATACTCAAGGATGATCTACAATTGCTTCCCAGAAGGCAGTCAGCAAGGCACTAAGCCAGACTACAGTTAATCCAGCTCTCAAACCAGTAAATCATTGATAGATACAGGCTAGACAGAGAGCTGGTGTAGGTTGTGTGCAGGGTGTGTGCACCCCACATGTCTGCATGCAGTCTGTGGGTAACCCAGTCCCATTAGAGACAAAATTGTGTCTGAATCTGGGTATACTGTCCTCTTGGGCATATCACTGAGAATTAAAGATATGCACTTAAGAGAGACCTCAATTACAGATCTCTTAAGTGTGTACCTTTAACTCCCAGTGGGTGTGACATGAGCCTTTAAAAAATAAAGTTACCACCTTACAGTTCAAACAAATATTCATATCTCTGGAACCTTACGTGTTACTAGAAAACTGTAAATGGCAAACCATTCAGGATAAATTAGTCTTTACGTTAGTGGCAGTCATTCAGTTTGATGCCTTAAACTGGATTTTATAAGCCAAAATAAAGACAGTGAATATTAATTTTGTAATGTTGTATAAACAGCTTATGATATCTCAGATACTATTCAAGCAAGACACATACTGCTAGCAGGATTTTATTTTTTTCATACAGCTGTGAGCTTTCAGTGAGGCTATGCAGTTCTGTCTGTGTTATCTAAATCTTGACATATTTAAAGAAATATGAAAATTTTTATAATATTAATAAACAGTATACAAATAATATTCAATATCTCATTAGCTGCCTTAGACAGATGTCAGATATCAATAAAATTGTGTTTGCCATCACGTATGCTTTAAAATAAAATCTTCAGAAACCTTGTATGTAGCATGGTTTAGGAATTATAAATCCAAATATGAACAAGCAATATTCGATGCCCAGAGGCATCAGTAGGAGTTAACTGCAGCAATGCCGGGAGGTGCACTCAGATATAATGAGTTAACTTTTGCCAACAGGTGACTGTGGTTATCCACTGGAGCCTTGGCTTATGACATCATACAGAGCCCTATCCATACCTGCTGTGGATGCATACACCCAAGTGCACACTGCCACACACAACACCACTGAGTATGTGTCTGGTGTGCTGAAAGCAAGATTTAGATGTTTGGGCACATCCAGGGGTGCACTGCAAAATACACCAGAAATGGCATCACAGATAGTCACCATGTGTGCCATGCTGCATAACATGCTAACAACAAAAATGGTAGCCCTTCAGCTCTAGGTGTGGTTGACCTACCCATGAACCCCAGATGTCTGATGTGGAGCTATCAGAGCTGTAATAGGTTGATCAGGAGGACACAAGGGTGATAGCAACCAGATATGGGTGATGGGGACTGCACCTGTATATTCTAGCTCAGATGATATGGCATCATCTGGATCAAAACTTTGAGTCATGACAAGCCATGTGTACAGAAGTACAAAGATAAAGCAGTAATGTTCACACAGTGTTGCATACTACAGCAGCACAGCACATAACTACATGAAAAAGGCCAGCAGTTACTAACAGTAAGCAACAGACCATTGTAGGCAAGGTACGTCATTAAAAGCAGCCATACAGCCATGTGCATGGCATGCCTAAGGTGTGCATAACAAAATGTGTTGATGGCAAGTTAGGCTTTAATCATATGTATGATTAGAATGTGTGTGTTGGTAGCAGCATTACTGTTAGTATGTCAGTGTCTATAATAATGTGCACTGGGGGAAGGTACTATGAACAATAGACATGCGGGGCAGGGCGGGTTGTACAGTAACACTGACATGCAATACACACGTCATACGAATGTGTAACACAGTATGACAACACCCTAAACAGCAGACAGCAGCAGCAATACTAACAACATGTTAAAATGTGACAACAAAGGGACAAACCTGATAAGATACATACACATATGTTACATGCCTGTCCTGTTCTGTCATGCATAAGGCAAAGATATAATGCACAGGTGGGTGCGATGGCAAGAATCATTCAGATGCACAAATACATGTCATGCAACAAAGCATCAGGTATGACATAGCAGCCATGAAACTAGTAGCAATGCTGTAGATGAGCCACTAAATTTATAGACATGTGTGTAAGCATGCATGAATGGAAATGCACACATGGAAAGTACACTTCATTAACAGGATATCAAAGGTGAGAAATGAAATCATAGGTGCACTTTATGTTGAGGGGAGCTATGTGCACCAGAATAAAATTGCCACAGGAATCATCGGTCTGCACAATGAAGTATACCTGTGCATGCAGTAATGACAGACAACAATGGAATGCTAAATGTAGGAATCAAGGGCATCACAATGAGTTGCTATGCTGATGCTCTGGAGATATGGCTGATGTATGTCAAGTAGTAAGAGAAGGTCAAATGGCAGCAAGGTGAATAGCATGTTAAGCATTAAGGTGGGCAATAGATTAAAAGAAGTATCACAAGGACAAATACGTACAAAATGATACAAACTGAATGCAGTTATGTAACATATATCAGTAGGATAAGCCTGTTGCATCAGACAAGTGATAAACCATTAATAGTAAGAGTAGACAGTTGTCAGCACAGTGGTCATCATTGCCACAGGGTTAGGACGACACAACATGACACACAAAGGATTAACTGCCAGAGTTACACTCAAGGGTGCCCATGCTGACAGCTCACACCATGGCCTTCACTGCTTCTGCCATGTTTGGAAACACTATGCCCACTGTGCTGTACTGAGGAGCTGGATGTGGTAACTTTAGCAAGCTGTGACACAATGTGGGTATGGGCAGTACTGATGCATATGTCTGGATGTGACTGCTAGTTTCTGAACAGGGCAACCAACAGCAGGTATGTGTGCATGTTGCAGCACAGATACTGATGTACAAGGGCCATGTGGGGATCTACTGAGAGGGGATCTGTCTCTCCACACTGTAGGAAATCTGTTCATCAGTATCAGAGCATGTAACACCTGGCTTGTTCTATGACACTGCTCCAGCACTGCCGTAAGAAGGCTTTCAAAAGTGCGAGCAGCAGCTACCATGCTATCATACTAGGCAGTCAATGCTGCCATGACCTCTCCTTGCCTGCACTCCTGACCTTCATGTAGCACATAGCTGGTGTGCTACATAATCAGTAGCATGAACAAGTGCATGCAGATCATTGCCATGCCATTGCTGTGAACATTCAAGTGCCTCTAAGAGTAACAAAAAGTCAAAGGAGATGGCATGCTGTGTGCTCTGCTTGGCTGTGCCATCTGTGGGCTCTGCTTGGGTGTGCCTGTTTTGGATGCCTCTAAGAGTAGACATACACCATCTGACAAGTGTCCATGCACATCAGCTAGATTCCCACATACAGTCTGATGGGCAGTATCACTCCACAGGGGGGCAGAATCACCACCACTATCAATCCCAACTGGGGACAGCTGGTCATGGTCATCATTATGACCAATATATGATGCCCTTGTATCATCAAACTGGGCAGCCACACTACCCTCTGAATCAGAGGTAAACCATGAACTGCAGGATTTGCCCCTAAAGGGCCAAATAATTTTGCACCCAGTGCAGTGCACTGTGTGCCACTGCCCATTTCATCAGAATGAGGCACATTACATCCCATCTCAAGATCGGTGGATGGGACTATGGAGGTGCCAGAAAGTGAATGTGCTGAAAATACAGAGATCACACATGTCATATACATTGACAGAAGCAAATGTGGTAGAATATGAGTCAAACATTTTGACAAATATCTAACAACACTGCCTAATTATGGAGATATCAACTTACCTGGTGGCATGACCATGGGCAGGGCAATAAACATAGAAAGCAGTGAAAAGCCATATTAGTTAAAAAGCAAACTCATATGAAAGCCAATGTAAAGCCACAAATGCATGATGACATACCTGACGTGTCCTCCTCTGACTCCACTTCTAGCAGTGAGAGTTAAATTGCTCCTGTGGTATAAAAATAGACACATACACAACAAGTCAGTAGGAAGCACATCCATGTCACCACAGTGCATGTAAACTGATGCATATAAGACAATCATTGCAAACATACACATACTGGAAGGTTGATGTTGGTGTCTGGAAGGTCAGTGTGAAATGCAAGTGAACAGAACATCATTACAAGTATGGTCAAATAAACACATAAGGATATCTCAGTATAGCACCCATATAGACTGTTTTACCAGGTCTGTCATCTTCTGAGGAGGCCAACCTCTGTCATCAGTTAGTTGAGACTGTTGGGTAGAGTGGAACACAAGCAACAAATGACTGTATATCACTTCAAAAATCAGGCAGTGGCAGGCAAAGAATGCACACAACATTATGGGAACAGAGACACATACCTGAAGGACAACAATGCCATGCTAAAAATGTGATGGCCCTGTCCAGGTAAACAGAACATCACCACACATAGTACTCACAGGGTCACTGAAGCAGTGTTTCTTTAAAAGAACATGCAGGCAGTCTTACTGGGTCTTTCCTTAGTCAAGTAGTGCATTATATGACATGGTTGTGTTGCTGTGAAATGTATAATAACAGATAAGATGTGTGAATGAACCTCCGTGAAATTCACATTCAGAATGCTGTACTGTACATTAACAGTGTACTTACCACTGCATCCTGGGACATCAGCCTAATTTCCATCCCCCCCAGGAATGCAGCGGTCTTGGAAGGGGATATGGTGGTTGGCCAGGAATAGTGTTGTTTCATCTAGGAGATGTACAGATGGCCCACCACCAGTGTCATTCCTCTCCCTCTCATATCAATGGAGTCTGTCTGCTGTATGAAGGATCATGTCAGAGTAGTTGTGATGACAAGTGTCCTGTAAGCAATTAATCCACCCACAGCATTCACCATGTTGATAATGTCCCTCTATACCTGGTTCCTCCAGAATGTATCACCCACCATCCTAGTAAATTCTTGCTTGCTGCAAGTCCACCAATATAATATTATTTTCCCAGTGGGAAAAGTTATCACTTCTGCTACTTGAAGATATCAGGAAAATGAAAGGAGCATATATCAGAAGATATACATGTAGAACACTTCTCATCAGATCAGCATTAAAAGTATAGGATTGTTTAATTCCTCTCATATACATTTGACTACTATTGAAAGAAGAGATACCAATTATTTTATGATTTTGAAATATGTTTTGCTAGGGGTGTCAGTTTTGGGGGTAAAGAGGAGGAGTTGAATTTCTGGGGGTTGGATAATAACTGGGCTTTTGTAAGCTAGGTTTCAATGGAGATGACAGCTTGTTGAGTGATTTCCTGGAGGTTAGTTAAAGTGTTTGAAGAGCAGATAATTGAAGAGTTATTTGCATATTGAATTAGGCTGCCTTCACAAGAAGATGAATGTAGGTTATTGATAAAAATATTGAATAGTAGAGGGTCAAGGATAGATCCTTGTGAGACTTCTGTTGAAGTAGGAAGGTATGCAGAGATGGACCCTCACCATTTTACAGTTTGTTGCCTGTTAGCAAGGTGGATAGAGAACCATTGAATAGATGGAGATGATAGACCCAGGGTGGAAAGTAGATTGAGGAGTTTAGTGTGAGAGACTATGTCAAAGGCTTTTGACAGACCTAGAAATACTGCGGATGCAAGTTTATAAGAGCTGCAAGCTTTATTAACAGTGTCTGTAAATGATAGTAATGCAGTGGAGGTGCTGTGGTTTGGCTGAAATCTATGTTGCACATTGGTCATTAGCTTATTTTGTAAGAGTTAGTGGACAAATTGTTGATGTACATATCTTTCAAAGATTTTAGAGGGGAGACAGGATTCCTATGAGACAGAAATTTGTAATGTCAGGGGAATTATCTTCTTTATGTAAGGGGATGTGTGCCATTTTCCATAAGTTAGGGACACAGGATTCTCTAAGTGAGCTATTAATAAGAATGCAGATTGGGTATGCTATATCATATATTGCTAGATTTAAGTTTTCCAGGGGAAGGATGTCAGCTGAAGAAGAACATGGTTTTAGTTTATGTAAAAACTGTTTTATGAGAGTTATAGAAACTGATTGAAAGGTAAAGTGGATGAAGTTGTCTATGTATGTATCAGAGAGGTTGCAGTTAGGTGGTTATTTTGAAGGAGATGTGTTAGGTTCTAAGGTAAGAGAAGTTAGCTGTGTGGAAGGGGATGTGTTAGGTGAGTCTGAGGTTAAGTTGACTATGCATTCTATGAAGCATGTATTGAAATAGATAGATGTTTGAAGAGGGGAATGTCTGGGTATGGGCTAGGATCCTTTTTTGCACCTGGGTTGATGAGACAGGATATGGAGGACCAGCATGTTTATGGTTGATTTTATGGCACTTTTGTAGGCGAGTATAATAAGACTTTTTATCTCTATTAACTAGTTTCTTGACTTTGTTTTGTAGCTGTCTGAATAGTTGCCAGTTTTTGTCATTTTTATTCTTTTGCCAAGTAATCCATGCTTTGTCTCTGTCTTTCATAAGGAGGTTGCATTGGTTGGTGAGCCATGGGTTATGGCTGTTTTTAATTCTTTTTGTACACTGTGGGGCTAAGTTTATAAGAACATTTAGAAATGCTGAACCAGTTAACCACTTTCAGTACTTCAATTAAGGACTCTTTGGAGAAACTGGAGAGGTTACGGGTAGTTTTGAGCTTACATTCCTTTGTTAGTTGTATAATATTCCTGTGGGTATAAGCTGGCAGGTGGTCACTTAGTGTATCAGGGAGAATACATGGGGAGTTAAAATTAGATGGTTTGGTAATCCAATCCAGGATAGATTGCTGGGAGTGTTTTTGCCATATCTTGTTGGTGTATTAATAAGTTGAGTAAATCCAAATAAATTCATACTGTTGATTGTGGAATTTGCAGATAAAGACTGACAGTCAATGTTTACATCCCCCAGGATTATACTTTCATTTGTGATTGGATCTGCTATCCAGGATAGTATGTTTTCAAGTACTGGAATGTTCTGTCCTGGGGGGTATATAGCAGAGCAAAACATATGTTCTTGCTCTATTAAGTTTTAGGAATGAGAATAGGATATCTGCTTTTCCAAATTTTGGGATTGTGACTGCATAGGAAGTTACTGTGAGTGTATTTGGGGAAATGATAGCTATTCCACCTGCTTTTTTATATGGTCTGTCAAGCCTAATGAAATTATAAACAGGGGGTAATATTTTAGTATCTTTTATTTCCGATTCTAACAATGTCTGTGTTGTGTCTAGGATATCTGGGTTGTGTTGAGTCATCCAGACATGAAAATCTGTAATTTTGTTGCATATGCTTCTAAGGTTTATAGTGGGTGTATTCCTTGGTTTGGGGGTTGGTTAGGATCTGGGTTAGGGTGGATATTGCCACACTGATGTACTGTGGAAAATGATTGTTAATTTATTATTGCATTTTTAGCAGAGATGGGTAGAAATATTACCTTGACATTGAGGCTAGCATTTTTTAGTATTCTGGGGTTACAATAGTGGAATGTAGTTATGTGAAATAAGCTTGAAGAGACATTTGAGTAGCTAGTGAGAAGATGGTTGATAGGTGAGGATGAAGTAATGGCTAAATTGTGCTTATTTATTACTACTGATGGGGGTGGTATAATGAGAAGAGTTTGTGATTGGATAGCCCAGGTAGGCACAAAATAGGAGGGTGAGTAGAGAAGATGGAGTAACAGTTGGGAGGGTGACCTAATGGTTAAGGTGTTTGCCTTACAAACACATGGTGCAGAGTTTAAGTCTCACAAGGGATAATTGGCTAGGCTTAAAATGGCTCACAAGGGCAGTTAGCTTAGTACTAATCTATGAACCTATGAACCTATAAGTTTAGATGTAGTGGGGTTGGTGACAACTGGAGGTAGTGTAGGGTAGTGGAGTGAAGCTCAAGCATAGTGAGGGCTGAACAGAGTGGATGGGTCCATGATACTAAGTACCAGGAAAATAATCTATAAAACTGTAATGAGACAGGAGGTTGTACAAGTCCTTACAACTTTAAAGGCAGTAACACAAGCTACTAGATTACTGTTAAGATACATCTAAGTTAACTGCAACAGTCAGTATTGCAGTTAATTTGGCTTGAAATTAGGCTATAGTAGCTGGAGAACAACTGAGATGAGGGAGGGCCAATCAGGTACCTCAAATGAATACAGTCACCCCCCCCCCCCCCACACACACACACACACACAGATGGTTTTCCACCAAAAACAGTCAATGAGGTAGAAAGTTTATGGATAAAAAGACAAGGTCTTTGAACTCTTAACTACTTGAGAAGACCTACATCATTTATTCTTATTGCTATGGGCTTTATTTGCTTTTTCCATGTAAATGTTACACTGCTAGAGTAAAACATGTTAAAGTGTTAAGTTAACTTCACCATACACAGTACAAATAAGGCCTGTGGTTGTGGTTAGGGGTGGGAGTGTCCCTCCAAATGATTCAGCACTACAGTACAGTACAGTACACTGATACAGAAGTGAGGGGGAAAAAGATATTTCTTTAAGTTTAATTTGATTCTTGGAAACTGCCATGCATAGATTTCAACTGAAGGTATTTCTCCTTTTGTGCTTTTGCAACTGGAATGAAATTCAGCTGTAGAAGTTCCCTTTGTAGTGAGATTATCTTAACTTTTGCGGCAGGAATTGTCAGAGATGCTATGCTCTCAGTACAGTGGGAAAGAAAGAGAGAGAGATTAAAATTATTAAGGTTGTTTGGTAGTTGAACCGGGTAGATAAAGTACTATTTGTCGATACTCTGCTGCATTACGTAGTGTTTGATCAGCATAAGTAGTTCACTATATTTCAGTTGTACATTTCTGTTTTATAGCCTTTAATCTGGAAAATAAGGCATTTAACAGGAGATAGGTCTAGGTATACAAGTTTTGGATTACTAAACTGGAGGCTTCCACAGTTTAGAAGGACAGATGAAAAATAAAGTAGCTAACAAGAGATAGGGTTTCAAGATTTTAGAAGGACAGGTAGAACGCCTGTCTCAGGTAGTTGCCATTCTTTGCTACACAACAATATAGTCTTTAAATGTGACATTTAAGCACTTTAAAATAAGCAGCTTGAAATTTAACGAATAGACTCTTTTCACAAACAGAAGTATTTCACATTAACAATTGACTAGACTAGTCAGTAACTGTACTGTTCATAAAATATAAAATCA
Source organism: Protopterus annectens (assembly GCF_019279795.1). NCBI lineage: Eukaryota > Metazoa > Chordata > Ceratodontiformes > Protopteridae > Protopterus > Protopterus annectens. Next base: position 687,383,955 of record NC_056734.1, on the reverse strand, counting down.
GGTACTACAACTGAACCCTTCAGCAGAAACCAGTAGAAACATGCTAATATATTTGCTAGAGATTAGCAGCAGAGAAAAAAATAACACATAACCAGATGGCAATACACTAGAAACTTACTGTAACTGTGCAGTTCATAAAGCAAAAAGTTAAGTGCTTTTACTGAATCCTATTGCAAAAAGCCATTAAAAACTTGCTAATATATTTGCTAGACATTAACAGCAGAAAGCCAACACTTAGCTAGATTGTAACACAGTAGAAAAAAAGTGGGTGCTATCACTGAATCCTAGAGCAAAAAGACAGTAGAAAGACACTTAACAGTTAAAAAGTTTGTAACACGGTAAAGCTTATTTATAATTGTTTCTAGTCCAAGCTTGAACCAGAAAGTAATAATAGACAGGTTATGTTAAGAAATAAAAAAAAATGCAGTGTACCTTACTGTAGAGTGAAGAAGTTGGATGGAACTGATTTCAATTGCATCATGAGGTGGTACTAGTCTACTGTTTTCTTTAAACACCATTATTAAATTATCACTTGTGACATAGGCAAATTTACATTTATATAAAATTAATCAAACTGTATTAACAAGTTCACGTTTACAAACATTATACATTAATGCATTGCTATATTTCACATAACCTAAGCAACATAATTATTCAATTCCTGCCCTTTTTTAAACAAGAAACAGCTTTATTAAACCATCACTTATGACATAGGCAATCATACAGTTATATAAATAAAAACAAACCACACTGGCACAATCCTAGTTGCAAGTATTTTACATCACAAACCATACTGACACACTCCCTGTTGCAGACATTATACATCACTTATAATCTACCCAATCATTTTCAATCAAACATTACATAATTCATTTAAGTCCTGCCTTCTTTTGAACCTCATTCCTCCCATGTATGTATTGTTCCCACAATTCCCATTTTTCCTATGTAGTTTGCTCCTACCTTTTTCTAAAGATCTCAGTTCCATTGGTTTTATTTCTATAACTATAGTCACTGCTTTTAGTATAATTGTTTCAAATGTTGATTTCCATTTTCTAGTAATTGCTTTTTTGGCAGCCAGCATAACTAGACACAGCAAGGCTTTACTATGTCTAGGCTATTTCAATTCTGTATCACAGCTCAGAAAAATCATCTCCCTTGTCACACCAATCTGCCCACCCAGCATCTCCAACAATGCATCCCACAGGGAATCCTTAAAGTCCACCAACTCACCGTACTCCCAGAAAATATATTCCCAATTGCCTCTTTCTTCTCCGTCACACCTCCAACATTTGCTGTCTACCTGAGGAAAAATTCTCTGGAGTCTACTTGAGGTATAAAAGTGTCTATGTAAACATTTTCAAGCAAAAATCTTAAATCTTCTGCATTTTGTTGCATGTTTTGGAGACATACATATATCCTCCCACTGTTTCTTTGTGAATTGCTTATTCAGTCTCTCTTCTCAGTCCTTTCTAACCTCCTCTGATTGATTCTAATAGTTATCATGCAACATTTCATATGCTCTACTAATTACTCCTTTTTTAATGGTAGCTTATATTCTACTAAAAACTCTACCAGTGCTGGGCTTTCATTTAAGACCCCCGTATTTCTTTCTCTTATCCTATACTCTGATATCAATCCTTGATAGGGAAGGCAGTCCAAATAAATTCTTGGCATATTCACATTCTGTCATCTTTCCCTCATCCTACCCCTCAACTGTGCAGATTTTCGCAGAATGTCCAGATTTTTGCCTCATATATTTGGTCTGTTTTTCATAAACTTGTGGTTTTCTTGCAAATTAGTGGCAAATCATTAAAGACTGAAGTTAAAAAATAATGACAGACAGTGAGTTTTAGACTTGATACCATTCAGAAAATTCATGCTAATATGAAACTTGTTATTCTATCAACTTTCAAAGTTTGTAAAAGCAATGTTTAAAAATTGTCCCTGTTATTGTGCGTTTGTCTCACTTTTATTTATGGCTTTGTCCAGATTTCTTGCTCTAAGAGGTTGAGATGTAAATCCCTCTCTATTTGCTCCCAGCACCTTTGTTCCTTTGCCAGTTTTCTCCAATAAGTTCAAGTCCCCACTTGCCTATTGTCTACATCCCTAACTGTAGTCATCTCTATCAGCAGAATTACCTTTCTCCATTCCCATATCGACTTAGTTCTTAGGATAATTCCTGCTACTTTACAGATATAATATTCTGTATGATTGTTATTCTCCTTAAAGGCCTGCATCCAAAAACCCAGTCTCTCCTTTTCCTTGAGCTTCCCCCCTGTTTCATCATCATCCCTTTCCACTTTTATGGTTTTCAGCTTGCACTATGTATATGAGCCATAACAGTGTAGCTCTGAAATACCCTTCAAATTGGGTAACCTCAATCAGCCCTGTTCTACTGGAAGAATCAGCTTAACCCACTTGACTCTTGCCATCTTCCTGTCCCAGGTAAAGTCCTTCAGCTCTTTATTAATCACTATACAAAACTTCTCTGGTTGATAAAATATGCCTGACCTGTGTATAAGATTAATGGGACTAAAAACATTTTAACTGCTTGCATCTTACTGTGTGTATCCATATAGCAAAACTTCCATTTCCTCAGTGTTTGTATTATCTTTTGTTTAGTCTCTTTCCACATATCCTTAGCTGCCACACCAAAATCATTTTTAATCCATACTCCTAAATACTTAATTTTATCATGTCCCATAAATATGGATATTGCCGAACCAATTCATCTGTGGGTACATATTTTACTGCTATTGCTTTGTTTTAGCTTCATTAATTTTGTATCCTGAAAAGATTTGAAACTGTTTCAAAATGTTCTGCAACACTGCAATCTCTCTTTCTGGTTTTGTCAGGTATAAAATAATATCATCTACCAATAAAGCCAGCTTTTCTTGACTACCATATCAATTATATCCTTGAATTTCTGAATCCCTTATTTTCTTTGTCAATAGTTCTAAATATAATGCAAATAACAAAGGGGAAAGAGGACACCCCTGCCTGGTTCCTCTGCTAAAGCAGAAATGATCAGAGAGGACCCCACCCACTCTAATTTTTGAAAACAAATAGGTGCTATCACTGAAATCCTAGAGCAAAAAGCCAGTAGAAAGACATCAACAGTTAACTAGTTTGTAACACAGTGAAATCTTACTTATAATTGTTTCTAGTCCAAGCTTGAACCAGAATGAAATAATAGACAGGTTGTGTTAAAAAAAATGCAAGACTCCAGAACTTATGTGGACATTCAGAGATGCGATTCCAAAACATTTTATGCTAATGAAGCTCAGTAATTATGTATGGCACAAATAGTACTTAATAGCTGTTTTTGTTGAGGTACACTTACTGTTAGGTTTACCTGCTGATATACACCATCTATAAGGTAAGCTTTCATGGGCTCAGATACTTGTATTGCTATTGTGAACATCTGTGCTTAGTACTTGTCTTTGATGGTCAGAATGTCCTGTATGTACCTTGTAAGTCATATTACACAGAGCATGCACTGTGAAATCATCTGAACATAAACACGTCATTTACATAAAGAATAAGGGGTGGCCTTCCCCATACACTTGTTTAAGGATATATGCCCATCATTGCCAGTGAGATTTCTCCTATATTGCAGGTGTATAGATGCATTTCAATTTTTTTTTTATATGAGTTACAAGGCAATGTCGACTGAGAGGAGGCTACAGTGCATTCAAGCATCCAGTTGGACTGATGAGGAGACCCTGCAAATGCTGGCAGTGTATTTTCAACATGACATGAGGACGCAGGCATGCCAGAGGAACTTTGCCCAGATCAACATGTGGAATCAGATTACCATGAAGCTTTAAAGACAAACTAAGATCTTCAGGACTGGCTTGCAGGTCCACTACTGCTAAGGCAGCCTCCATCAAAGGAATTGAGAGCAAGTTCTAGACAGAATCACTGAGAGTCACCGACAGCTTCCAGATCCCTACAGCAAGTGCTATATTCCACATCTAAATGCCTATAACATACAGTTATTATTTAATGGACATATTTTGTTCAGTACCGATTTGTGATTCTTATGTATTAATGGTATATTCATAAAAAAGTAACGGTATTAACTAGTGTAGTGGATTGGAGAGCAATTATATTATTAATGCTCAGACTGTTACTATAGTGATATTCTATTTTACTGGGCTTAAGTTTGTTGTAATGCAGAACATGATTATTATATCACCAATGGCTCATAGCTCTCAACTGTACAGATTTTCGCAGAATGTCCAGATTTTTGCATTATATTTTTTGTCTGCTCCTCACAAAAAGTTTGTTTTTCTGGCAAATCACTGGCAAATTATTGAGGATTGAATGCAGAAAATAATGACAGACATTTGAGTTTTAGACTTCAAACCCATCAGAAAATACATGCTAATGCAAAGCCTTTTTATCAACTTTCTAAGTTTGTAAGAGCAATATTTAAAAATTGTCCCTATTATTAGGCCTTTGTCCCTCCAGTTTTATGGCTTTGTCCAGATTTCTTTGTCTAAGAGGTTGAGAGGTATGATGGCTGTATAACTGCACAGTCTGAGGTTATCCATAGTTAAGCAAGGCTAGAAATGTAGGTGTGAAGGACTGTATAGTAACAGCATTTCTAATTAATGACTGTATGTGTTTGAGACATCTAATACACAGTGGTATTTAATAAGAGTCCCTATTACACCCATGGAAAGTCTGTATTGTCTATTAGCTCAACTGGTTTAGTAATGTAGCAGTAGTGAATGAAGCTGAGTGACTGTGGATTAAAAACTCGCACAAGTATTTTTAAAAAGCTTGCTTATACATTAATTTATTTCCATTAACTCAACAACTATGATTCTGTTGTATGGCTGGGAGCTGATGTACTAAAATAAGTACGTGTTTTAGTGTCAGCGTGTTATTAACAACTATAGTGCTTAGATCACAGATGATTACACATCTCTATTGTTATCAACAACACTTCAAGAGTATTCTATGCTATGCAGTTTATTGACTTGGCAAGGATCTCATTGTGATTCAGTTGTAATACTTATGGAAAAACTTAACTGAAAAAGCTCAGCCTTAAATGTTTAGTAATGACTGTAAATATATACTACCTTCTAGCTGGATTAAGGATATGTGAGCAATGCAAGTGGACAGGCATTAAATATGACTGAGTTTTGAAGTTACACTTGTCTTAAAGCAAATATGCATACAGAATCTTAAGAATGTAGTACAGCTAAAGGAGTAGCACTCTAGGTATAGTCAATAATTGCATTGTTGGTTGTTGGTTGTTTTTGGGTTCTGTTCCAAAATCAGTCCTTTTGTTCTTCTAATGCCCAGCTTTCGTTACGTTAGACATTTATTCGGGTTTAATGCAACAGAACATTTTTAAAGACATCTTGTATTGTAGTGCATAAACCATTTAAGCCGCATATGACTATGCATCTTGTCGGGATCCACAATACCTTTCAAACTCGTGATTGTGTAATATTTAAATATTAAGGCATCATACTCTGTTACACAACACAGGTTATCAAATACCATTTACTTTTATTTTGAAATGCCATATATGTGTGTGTGTGTGTGTGTGTGTATATATATATATATATATATATATATATATATATATATATATATAAATAAATAAATAAATACAGATATCATTATATTGCCATACATAAATAAATAGGTAGATAGATATAAAGATATCTGTATATATATATATATATATATATATATATATATATATATATACACACACACACACACACACACACACACACACACACACACACACTCAACATATACAAGTATATACATGTTTAGATTTGGAGGTATACCTATGGATATATATGTAAACATATCAACATATATGGACACATGAAATAAAACAACAGATATATTCCACCGGAGATGCAGCGTTCCTAATAAATGTATATAAACAGCAAATCAGTCCAAATAGGAACGCTTCAGCTGGCGTGTTTCATAGAAGCTTCCAACAACAAATTTACGCCAGAAGTAACCCAATAACTCAAAGTAGATAAAGCAGGAACGTTCTTTATTCAGTTAGCGCTTTCACCCAATGAGGGCTTCATCAGACTGTACAAAAATGTTTAACAAGCACAGTCCATATATACTCAGAGCAATCAATCAATAAAACAATCAAATAATTAATAAATTTAAAATGTTAGCTTATATATTGTCAATTATTAAATATATAAAGAATCCTATTGCAAAAATACTTAATTAAATCTATGTATGAACTTGGTGATAAATATATGAAAATGAAACTATAAAATATAAACATTAAGCATTTTCATTAGATATTTCAGTTTCCACCACATACTCATGTCATTCACGAATGGTCCACTAGATGGTACTGTAATACATGGTGTATGCCTGATGTATGGATTCATATATATATTTTTCTAAACACCATGCAAATTATAAATACATAAATCCATTATATTAAGTAGACTGTATAGATAAAAACATATATGTATATGGACTTAAAATATATAAAGATGTGTATATATAAAAAATCTTGGGCTAGTAAGTATGTATATTAGAACTCTCAAAGATACTTGTAATTCATAGTATATCCACATGATAGTACTATACCACATAACAAAACTAAAATATCACAACAGTATAATTTCATATGATTATCGCATGCTTAACCATTATAAAATTATATATATAAAAATCAATTAACACATTTTACCATCCACATATATGTTTTTACAAGTATAAAACTTTTTCATTAAAACTAAGTGACGACAGCGTAAATCCTAATGCTTCATCCCCCTTCCTAATCTCCTTTTCTTTAAAAATGGATGTAGGCTGATTTTATCATTGAGGCCAGGGGGATAGTCAGCCTTACATCTGATGATCCATTTTGTCTCCATTTCCAAAGTAAGGGTTTCTAAATCTCCACCCCTAGGGGTAAAACCAATAGTCTGTAGTACAAAAAAACTAAATTTGTGTGTAGGGCCCTTCGCTTTGTGATGTTTAGCTAGGGCATTTCGCTCATCACCTACCCTCATGCTATAGTCATGCTCCCTTATCCTTTCTCTCAATTGTCTATTCGTTTTACCAATGTAAAACGCTGTACAGGAGCAACATTGAGCTAAATAAATGACATTTTCTGTCCTGCATGTAGTACCAGTTGAAAAGTTAAAAATTCTACCTGAAACAGGTAATTTGAACTCAGTATCTGTGTTTATGAAACTACACTGATTACAATTTTGGCAAGGAGTAGTATTGGTGGAATGTGTATGTTGCTCACTACGGGTCTTATGGCATAACATTCTTTTCAAATTTAACTTATTCTTGTAACAAAACCTAGGTCTTTCACCAACCAAATTGCTAATATCATTCTCTATTCCTAGTACATGCCAATGTCTTTCTACTATGGCTCTAATGTCGAAAACATCACTCGTGTAGAATAGTGGTAGGTTGACAACTTTGTCCCTATGTCCTATTTCTTTTATATCACAATTTTTATATGTCCCTATATCCATTGAACATGAGAAATATGGTCTTGCTCTGGTGTCTCTCATCGCATGGACATCTAATATTGTTTCATCAACTTGTTCTTCATTATAATGTCTATCTAATAATCTAGTCTTTAGTCCCTTCAACTCTTCTCTAAAACCAACCTCTGTGGGATTGAGTCTTGAGGCTCTCATTATTTGACCCTTGATCACATTATCAAAGATATGCTTAGGGTGCATACTGCTTCTATGCAATAATGTATTTCTAAAACATTCTTTTCTGTGTACAGACGTGTTAACAATACCATTTGATAACCTCATAATATTAACGTCCAAGAAAGAAATAAATACCTTAGAGTAATTCATAGTAAACTTTAGGAAGTCAGTAAGTCTATTAATATCCTTCTCAAATTCTAATAATAAGCGTTCACTTCCTTTCCAAATCAAAAAGAGGTCATCCACGAATCTCTTATAAAAAGGGACATATTGTTTAAAAAGTGTTGAAGGGAATAGACTTTCTTTCTCCCATTCTGCCATTACAATGTTGGCATTACAATGTTGGCGTAGCTATTGGCACACGAGGTGCCCATAGCCACGCCATCATTTTGTATATACATGTTTTCTTCAAAGAGGAAGATGTTGTTTTCCAAAATTATTTCCAAAAACAGGGCCAAAAGTTCTATAAACTGAATGTCCATTTCAGTATATTTCTTTAAATAATTTTGTACACTCTCTATACCTACAGTATTAGGAATTACTGTGAATAAGCTTTTCACATCAAGCGTTACCATGTAGTACTCAGTGTCATCTCCTAAGACGGATAAGTAATCGTATAGATCTAATAAAAAGTGTTTACTGTCTTTTAAGACATTGGGATTCTCATCAACCACTGCTCTCAAATGATATTCAACGAACAGAGAAAAACTATCGGTCGCATCGGGGGGTTATCCAAATATATAATGAAATATCTAATGAAAATGCTTAATGTATATATTTTATAGTTTCATTTTCATATATTTATCACCAAGTTCATACATAGATTTAATTAAGTATTTTTGCAATAGGATTCTTTATATATTTAATAATTGACAATATATAAGCTAACATTTTAAATTTATTAATTATTTGATTGTTTTATTGATTGATTGCTCTGAGTATATATGCACTGTGCTTGTTAAACATTTTTGTACAGTCTGATGAAGCCCTCATTGGGTGAAAGCGCTAACTGAATAAAGAACGTTCCTGCTTTATCTACTTTGAGTTATTGGGTTACTTCTGGCGTAAATTTGTTGTTGGAAGCTTCTATGAAACACGCCAGCTGAAGCGTTCCTATTTGGACTGATTTGCTGTTTATATATGGACACATATATATCTACATAAGCATTCATATATCTACATGTTTCTATAAGTGTCTCCATATGTATTGTATTTGTGCTGTTACTTATGTGACAGTCTTATTACTTCTAATTTATTAATGTAGGGTATATGATACTGTAGTAAATGCAATCCCCCAGTTCTTATTGCCCATACACCACTAACCTTGTTTTGTTGTACTATACACTGTACCTAATGGTGAACAAATCATTCTTCATAACACATTGGGCCTTTTAGCTTATTGTACCTGCCATGCATTCTGTACTGAACATTTCATGAGTTCAAAAGATCACCTGGTATAGTATTTTATGCTCTGTGTATTTCTGCTCCACAATGTTTGACTAACGGTAACCTATTCTCTTATAGCACAGGGGAAGTAGCTAGGGTACTTTACTTTGCTGAAGACATAGGTGACTGCTGTAGATTTGAATTTAGCTTCCTCTATGTGTTGAAGTCAGTTATCTTAGTATGCAAGCTAAGTATGCACTGGCAAGTATAACTCCATTGATAAAGAAATGGTACACAGCCTTGTTTAACAGTTTATTATGACAATGAAATGCTGCAGTCTACCAGTCTACCTACCATTAACTGCTGTTGTGTAAACTTTATACTCAAAAGGAGAAGAAGATTATTTATACTCATATTCTTACAGATACCTAGGAGAGAGGACAAAATCATTCTTTGTGCATTGAGCGGGAGCACAGACTGGAGGAGCAGCGGTGGGAGAGAGGTTTGTCCTTCATTTGTTAACTTTTGCTGCCTTAGTTGTATCCTTTATTACTAATGGTCTTTCACTGCCTCCATTTAACACTGTTTATGCAGATGGCATCACTGAATACACATGTATAAACAAATTTCCCATAATGCAACAAGGTATATCTCCTTAGTGTTAATTTTGTGTTTCACATTTTCAGTACTCATCATTTAGTGTATCCCTGCATTTTTACTGTGCTGAAATATTTTTTAGTGTATATAGTGAGGTAAGATGCAGTTTGCAGACACAACTTAAATAATAGTCATCTGTGTTATAATTGTATTGGGAATGTAGATGTGATTCCCTTACATATAAGTTGTCTATATTTGTTGGATTGGTAGCTGCTACTGACAGTATACACTACAAGTCACACTGTTTCTGCTGTTTTATCAACATACATTGAGCATCTTATACATATAGTAGATGTGCTCCATTAACTTTATCGCTTGCATATCTTTTGGATGGATATCTGCCATCTGACATGTCAGTGCTGTTGGCAGAGTTGTAACACTGTGCATTGGTTGGATTCTGTTCTTCTAGCACATGAATGTAGGTGTGCACGTATGGGTGTTAGGGCAATTAGGAGAATTACATACATTTTGCACATTACTGTAGCCAAATCAGTTTTGATGTGTGTTGTGTTAATGGAGCTTTTTCAAGGATGTTCAGCATGAGCATATGCTGTTTCAGGATGACACATTCACATGTGAGTGTAACCTACTCATGTTGAGTAATTTATGCATACATATGATCTGACAACAACATGAATGTATATGTGTTATGTACATATATCGTAACATGACCATGCTGCATATTGAAATGATAATCTGTAAAGATATGACCCATACATTCCAGTCACAAGGTAATCTGAAGATACCATCAGGATACATGTTACCTATAATGCACTGTTTAACTACTTTGCATAAATATTTCAACAATCCCATGCAATGTTTGCACATGGGGATTTGCTATTGGCACATATCCCACTAGGGATGTAGCATCATGTTTTACAAGTTGTACTTTTTAAAGTTTCATCATTTCATGGTACTGTATTGACAGCTCAACTTATATGTGAGCTGTTTCTTATTCAAGTGTGAGTTTCTCTATGTCTCTCTTTAATCTGTTGTAACACGTTTGTTTATCAGTGGCAGCATTCCATATGTCCAGACAACACACACACACACAGTTGTACTGCACATCTGTAATACCACAGAAATTAAGTAACATATGGCATTGTTTGCTACAGGTGTGCAGTACTCCTGTGTGTGTTGTCTGGACACATGGCATGCTGTCACTGATAAACATGCACGTATTACAACAAATTACATCCTCCTTTTCCTCATATATTTTGTAAAATCATGTCACAATACAATATGATATACTGTTACTGTTTTGAGGGACACACTCAGTCAGTTCTTTAAGTTGTCCTCCAGTTGAGCCATCCATGACTTGTATGATACTGTACACACCCTTGTTTCAGGCCTGTGATGTGTATGACTTCACAGCCTTCCTTATGAGTGTACTACACATCTGAATGGGACAGTACTGCTGGTTTTATTATTTCAAGACTCTACTCATATATGCAAATCATTGTTGTTGTTCAATAAACATCATATAGTTGTGAGTATATTGATGTGTGTGCACCTATCATGTCATTTTAGACAAGATATGCTGCAGTTGACATTGTTCTGTAATGTCTATATAACTTTATAGATACCTTAACTGCTTATTTTTAAGCACTTGTGACACATCAAACTACACTCTTCCTTTGTATGTGAATTACACACAGAGCTAGTCAGGTATTGGGGTGTGTGTGTGTGTGTGTGTGTGTGTGTGTGTGTGTGTGTGTGTGCACACTTGTTTGTGGGCCACTTTAGGTGCTGTTCTGACATGTTGAATGATGTCTCATCATTCTGTTCTGTTACACATCCACTACCCATGATATTACTGACAGGTTGGTTTATACACCTGTGATGTTAACAGACTCTACATTTTCACACAAAGTACATCATGTGTCTTCCTCCCCAATGAGATCATGATGTTGTCTGACCTGGTCCTTAAATTTTATGACTGCATTACTTATGACATAGACATCTTGCAAATGTGTTGTCCTTATCAATCTGACTGACATAACATCCAAATGTGTACTGTGTTAGGGTTAGATATATTGTGCTTTGTGATAGCAACACTACAGGTGAGGTAATGGTCAGCATATTGACACATCCCATCAATAGTTATTTCCATACTGTACACACTTTTTGGATTGTTGCATTGTTATCAGTTGAGGTAATCTGTTACCATTATGGCATGGCTTGTAATTACACTATTTCTATGTTATGTTTACTATCATGTTAGAGAGTCCAGGACCTGTACCAGCCCACCCAGCCACAGGCGACAATGTATATATGCTCGATCTCTGCCAGCAGATTCGGACTCCGAGGACCAGGGAGGACATCAGGATGACAATGATGATGAAGGGCCAGGACCACCAGAGGCCATCATTCCAACAGAGAGGTAACAATGACCTGCACCACCCCTGCCAGACAACTTGAGGGACCAGATATGAAATGTGGTCACAGACATCTTTAGGACCCAGATGCAAGATCTCACGGAATGTTTTTTTACGACATGGCAAGAGCCATGAACAGCTCCTTCCAAGAGATCACATGTGCAGGAGCAAAATTCAGGTATATTATTAAACATATAATATGAAATATATTAATAAACTTTTAAACTGTAAAAGATTTTTACTATATTTCATATTGTTTTGGTGGTACATATAACAAGTGTTAAAGGTACTAATTGAAATTATGTTTTTAAAGAAATGATGACTTTTATTGTAATTGCATTTTGATGGACATTTTTTTTTATTTTTTTAATACATTTCTTTAAGAATTGATTGGGAACATATACACTGCTTTTGATTGGTTGTCTTGTCTTTTAAAAAGTTTGTCAGTATGGATTTTTACCTAATGAAGTTCCATTAAAATAAAGGAACACAAGCACTGATCAATTATCTTGACATTGGTTTGTTTTTGGTTACTTGTTTTTATTTGTTTTATTCTTTGACTGGTATTTTTAGCTATTAAAATGTTAACAAGAATTACTAGTGACATCTTTTCAGTGAACCACCATAGAAATAATGTTTTTCTCAAGTCTTTTAACAGCACAAAGAAAAAGAAAACTATACTGTCTAGGTTTCATACCATTCAACTTATTAAAGAAAATTATTAAATCTTGCACACTACCAAGCAAAAATACATAATCAGTAAAGCAAAAAAATGAACATTTGAAAATAGCTTGTTTTCATAAATATACATATGTTTCCATTAAAAATAAACGTTCATAGCTGGAGGCTGTGGCAGTACCCAGTCACACATTAATCCTGATGGAAAAACTTTTTTTTAAATACAAAAAATATTGTATAAAATAATATCAAGGCAGTCAATAATGAAATCAACATCTCTTTGTGCAATGTCAGTGTTATTGAGCAAATAATCCTTAATCTAATGCATGCCTATATTGTATTAAAACAGTATATATAATTATTGTCGACATCTCCAGTAACTAAAAATTCATTAACATCAACTGATATAGATCTTACTTTTTCAATCAAATCTGTTGTATCTAAAATAAATGATTTTCTCTGTTTTACTACTTTTTTAAAAAAATTGTATTTAATAAAATGTCCAGTGGTTTAGTCTTGGAATTACCAAAAGCAGGAAATGGGTAAAAAGACAGATTGTGCATATCCTTACAACCTTTAGGAATACCAAAAATAATTAGTGCATGGGGAATAACTAACAGCTGGACATCCTGCCAGTTCACTATTGATGCATGCATAATTCAAAGGTAAACATTGCTGTGTGCCAACCTGATGGTGCAGAGGTAGAATATCCATCAACTCGGCTAGCAACCCGAGTTCAGGAACAGACTCAGGCTATAAATAGGGTTGGCTGAGGCAAGGTGATAGAAAGAAATGGATATAAAGCTCTCGTATTTCTGGATTGGATGAGGGAAAAACGAATGCCTGGGCAGCCTCTGATGGAGACCAGTAGCCTCACAGGACATCTTTAACACAGGGAAAGGCAACAATGTCCTGATGTCATTGCACTAAACACCTGCCCAGCTGGAGTAATTGACTGGCCACCACAAGTATGGCATCTCATCTCATGGTCTCCATGTAGGTTGCTCCCTAACAAATCCATCACTCCACCTACCAATGAGGTCAACCTTCTAAGAAGTTGGGGGGGTGCAATTAGTAAAGGGTGACAACAATGATACCCAGTAAAGAGCAGTTTTAACCACATAAGATCAGGGAAAACTATGCTGCTTGGATGCATTTTAAATTCAGACTTAAAATCATTCATGGCAGTCAACTCATTAATGAAAATTAATAAATCTTGTTTGCTCATTACCAGACAAATGAAAAACACATCATCAGTAAAGCAAAAAAAAAAAAAATATATATATATATATATATATATATATATATATATATATATATATATTCAGATTGATTTGGGGATGGGTGAGTATGGAAGCCAGGGAGAAGAGCCTGATGTTATGAGGACTCAAAAATGGGTTATGGTGGGAAATAAAAAGGTAAGGATTGTTGTGACAACAAAAAAGGAATATCATTAGAGTGCTTACATGGGTATGAACAAGGCACTGTCAGGTGAAACAAAATATTATCCCACTTTATGAAATGTTACAAGGACATCATCTACAGTACCATGCAGTTTTACAAACTGTACAAGAGCAATTCAAAATCAGGCAACTAAAATGGCATAGAAAGAGATCTTAGAAAACCTTTATATGTAGTCTTGAAGCAATGCGTTAGAGAAAAATATGATAAAACATTTAAAGACTTCAATAGAATCCAAGTAAGACCAGGTGCGTACATCTCTCAGCTGTACAGATTTTAGCAGAATGCCCAGATATTTGCTCGTATTTTGGGTCTGTTCATCATAAAAGTTCTGGTTTTGTGGCAAGTCATGGAGGATTGAAGTCACTAAATAATGCCATACATTGGAGTTTCAGACTTCATATCCTTCAGAAAAATGCATGCTAACACAAGCCTGTTATTGTAGCAACTTTTGGAGTTTATAAGAGCAATATTTTAAATCTGTTCCTGTTTTTGAATCTTTGTCCTGACCATTATTTTTGGCTCCTTCCAGATTTTTTGCACTAAGAAGCTAAGAGGTATGAATGAATACCCTATGTCAAAGAAAATGGTACATAATAAGTGGATACAGGCTAAATGTACAATTAAGACAAATTAAGGGAGATACAAAGAATTATTTTTCCAGTGAAGAACATTGGGTGAATGTAGGAGGTTAATTTTGAAGGACACTGGATCTTGAATTGTGATGGTTTTCCAGAGTGAATGGGACAGGCATTGGAAGAAATGGAGGAAAATAAGCTACCTGTTAAATCTGCATCTGCAGCTAATGGAAGTGGACAATTTATATCAGTCAAGTGCTCCTTTTGTGCTGTCAAAATGTACACCTGTAATTTTATTCTTGAAATACACTAAGTGAAACTGTTTAAAATGTTCATAGTGATGACGAAAGGCACAGTTATTGCAATGTTGTGATTAGCTAATTATAGAGTCATTGTTCATGATTTTAGAATGGGGAGTCATAGCTGTACTATGGTGAACATAGCAAAGCTATTCTCAGGAATGAGACCGAAAGTACATATACATAATGTATGCACATACATACACATATCTCCATAGTACTGTTGGGTAAGTGCCTTGTTTACAGTCACGCTATTTCCAAGTATAAACTAACAGAATTTAACTAAGGCCTATAAAATTATGCTTATTAGAAGCTTATAGCCTTAAGCACCTGTGTTATGCTGTCTGTGTTAGGGTTGATTCCATACGTCAAAAAGTAAAAACATGAGAAAATTAGGACTTCACTACAGTTCTTTCATGGCTATTATCCAGACTGTAACCCTGCTTTTCTAACCCCAGCAATCCCTTCACATTTCCTCTGCCAACATGCCTGAATCATAATTTCACATATCTTACATTAGGTTATCGGTTACTATTAGAAAGGTTGTTATTTTGTGATTTATGCAAAGTTGATAAGAAATACAACAATAAATACAGATGTAGCAGGATACCCTTCCTCTTTTGGCAAAATACACAACCCATTTATGAATAAGCATTTTGCCTTTGGTCTTGTATCATACAATACCTACCTTGCAAATACAAAACTGACATACATAACAAAATTATATGAATCATGACAGTCAAGTGCATCTAGCCACAGAATAGCTGGTTAATATGAAAGATGCATTTGCAGTTTAATTAAGTGATCAGGGAAGCTTTATCAGGAACATCTGGCTGCTATTGATGATGGGGTTGTAGACTTGAGGCTTATACACTAACTGGAGAAGCATTTTAAGTTACTTCAATTCAGTCTTTCATATATTCATTCTGTGATTGTCAGCCTTATGAAGTTCAGGGTCACACACACACACACACACACACACACACACACACACACACACACACACACGTGCATACACACACACGCACATGCACGTGCACATAAACACACACATGCACATGCGCCCAGGCACACACATACACAAGCATGTGCACACACACATGCACACACATTAACACACACACATATGTACATGCACATGCACACACACACACACACACACACACACACACACACACACACACACACACACACACAGACACACACACACATGCACGTACAAACACACACACACACACACACACACATGCACACACACACACACACATGCACACACACGTGTGGGCACATATGCATGTATACACACACATACATGCACAGAAAGGAATGCACATGGACATGTTTGCAAATTGGCTGTTTTATCTTATGTTTATATATACAATGATATCAATAATTTTAATCAACATGGTTGTTTTGTTACAGCTTAAGGATCTGTACTTCAGTCCCCTTGTTGTAAATAGAATTACTGATGACTATGGATATTTTATCTTGTTTTAATATGTCTATTTAAACACTTCAGAAAAGACTTTCGCCTTTAGCAGAAAACCCGTCAAATAAAGCTCTAACAGTAATAAACTATATGTTATTTTGAATCACAGAAAACAATTCAGATATTCCAGATTTTTGCTGCATTACCCTGAGAAACATAGCTCCCCAATTAAAAAAAAGTATGATTCTACTTTAAAATGAGAACTACCTCATACATTTAAATACTTATATTTATCTCTCTCATTAAACTGAAAACAAGTAACAGCCAGAATGTGCAAAAAATTCAAAAAGTTGAAAGACTACACATCTGCAGCTAATATCATCTATATTATTTCAAAGAACTAAATTTCAGCATGAAAATTATCACAACTTTTAATACATTTTAACAATTTACAAAAACGATATCACCCCTGAGCTGCATGCTGTTATTGCATTGACAGTACATGACCTAAGCTTTTACATTCATTACAGTGGCAGTAAATTTATTATTTTCCCTTTTTTGACTGTTTCCCTGGGAATCATGAAAGGGCCTAGCACAAGCTGCACAAAAGCCTTGCTCCAATGTCACAGTATTTTGTGGTTTGGAGACATGTTAGCCACAATGAGGAATGACCTCATTATCGGTTAAATTATGTCTGTGAATCACGGTTAACTACCATAAAGTGCTGATCACTGCAGTGGTTACCTGCCATGGCTGTAACATGTAGTCCACCCCTGATTTCTATAGTTTAGAAGGGCCATTATGGCACAAAAATCCTTTTCCTTGGTGGCTAGTGCTTCCCCCCACCCACATTCCCTATAATATTTAAGTGCCATTATGGCATTGAAATAGTTTTCCCTGTTGGTTAGTGCTTTGCTTCCACCCACCCCGATACTATTTAAGTGATATGGTACAGATGTGTTCTTCCCTCCCACCCCAATACTCATGTTATTTATGAGCTGTTATAGAAAAAAAGTATTCTTTCCTGATGGCTAGTGCTTTCCCCCATCCATGATGCCTGTACTGTTTAAGAATTATGGTACACACGTGTTCTTCCCTGATAGTTAGTGCTTCCCCCCACCCCTGATACCTGTACTGTTTAAGTGTTATGGTACAGATGTGTTCTTCCCTGAATGGTAGTGCTTCTTCCCCCATCCCCCAAATCCATGTACTATTTCAGTGTTGCTATGGCACAGATGTAGTCTTCCTTGGTGGCAAGCGCTTCTCCCCACCTAATATTGATTATACTCTTTAGTTTAGGGGTGTATGGAGGAATGACATGTGCGCGCACACACACACACACACACACACACACACACACACACACACACACACACACCCTGTCACTAACTCCCTTTCTGGAGCACCATGTTATAACTGTTTTTAAATTTAAAAAGGTTACTGTGACGAGTATACATAGGTGATGTGTACACATAGTGGTATCTTTGTGAATTCAGCCCACTACCAGTCATAAATATAACTATGGCATTGTTTAGAAGCCTATTCATGGAGCGGAAAATTGCATGCCCTTATAGAAAATAAAGTGCACAGCTTGCTGTTAACATACACACTCACACACCTGTGCAAGCTGATACTCACATACCACATACACACACACACACACACACACACACACACACACACACACACACACACACACACACACACACACACACACACACACACACACACACACACACACACACACACACACACACACACACACACACACGCGCGCACACACACACACATACTCCACTCCCTCTCTCTAATAAAAGTAAGAAAATAAGAAAAGAAAAACTATGGCCCAGCTTTAAAAGTTACATGTGGTTGTTATTAATGGTAGGATATGTGTGTGTGTGTGTGTGTGTGTGTGTGTGTGTGTGTGTGTGTGTGTGTGTGTGTGTGTCTGTATCTATGTTGTGTAGTTTTTATTCCTAGTAGCTCTTTAAAATAAGAAATTATTTGCTGCATTTTCTAGTTCAGGTTACTGGAGCCATAATGCTGTATAAGTTTTCAGACACTACTGCGTAAAGGTATGCCAGTCGAAGCTGAGATTTATTACTCCATGCGGTACAACACTAAATCTAATTTGGGTTACAAGATATCACTGCAATTTGCAGTTTATTTAAAAGAGCTGAGCATGGTTCTGTCAGCGAGGTGAAAAGTCAATAGACTTAACTAAGGCCACAGAATAGGTTAAAAAATAAATATTGAACTTAAATGTCCACAAGAGGATATAGAAAGCAGAAAGTTACTGACAGGTACAAAAGAGATGCAGGCTGGGGAATGAATTCACTCAGTGAATAAAACTGAAAGCCTAAACTGAGAAAGAAACTGTTAAGAATAAAGTGAAAGCATGCCACTGTTGCTAAGAGTTTGCAGTTTGCAGTGAGGCCGTAATTTCTTACAGCAGCGAAGACATATGACAACAGGAATGATTACCACAGAGTCCCATTAAAAGCAGCTAAGCAGGTTTAATTATTAAACATGCACTGCATAATTCTCTTAAATTTCAGCTCTGACTGCAAGCTTATCCTGCAGCAGAATTATCAATAAATTACCTGCACCCATGAAAATGAAAATGAAACAGAAGCATTATGAAACAGAAATGTTGCATTTTCCCCAAGAAATAAAAAACAAAATTAATCCTAAAATACCTGCATGCTTACTTATTTATTTTCATGACTGAAAAAGCACTGTTCTTTTACAGCAATTCCATATTGTGCAGCAAATAATAAAGAATCAATATAAACAAAATACTTAACAATAATCATATTAGGACACAGTAACAAGTATGACATTTCTTTTATCCTTTTAAATTTGTGATCTATGTTGCAAGCACTATTGCACTTGATATTTTAATAATGATTAAATTTATTTAAATTTAGATTTTAATAATTTTTAGTAAATTACAGAATTATAAAAAAACATGTATAGCAAAATCATGCACTTTCTGCCTATATTGCTATTTTATTCTAATACGTTTATCAAACAGAAGAACCATTGTGAAGCAGTTATAACAACATTTGACTAAAATTTGTATTCTTGGTAAACATTTGAGATTTTTTTTTGTCAGAAAGAAAAAATAAGCAATTAAAGATAAAACTAATGGAAAATAATGATTCACATAAATAAATAAAATGAATTTATTAGATTTTATTTATTAGTCTTTTAATCATGTAAGTAACTCTGCTGAGGCTCATTAGAGACTTCTCTCTTTATCGGTGAGATTCAGTAGTAACCACTATAGTCATGCATCATAATTTATAGATTTGAGTCGAAATGAAAATACAGTTCACTGCAAGTTAGATAGCTCACCATCTGATATGTGCACATACACACACATGCACACGCACACACACACGCGCACACACACACACACACACACACACACACACACACACACACATGTGTGCATGTGCTTGCACTCACAGACACACACGTGCGCATGTGTGTACGTACATAATGAGTTCATGAACCAAGCAATACCATCACATAGTAAAATCTGCAAATTTAAAGTGGGATGCAAAATAAACAGTGCAGGTTGCAGCATCCTGGCACTTGCTATATATATATATATATATATATATATATATATATATATATATATATATATATATATATATATCATTGATTATATCAGCAAACCTTGAAATCTTAAAAGGTTGAGCTTCATGTAGTCAGACGAAAACATCAGCTGGTAAAATCCCAGCTCCCCATATTACAACAGAAAACCTGATTGCAAAAGCAAGGAAAACATCCTTGCATTTGTGATCAGAAACAAAAGAAAGTGAAAGAAGAAAAGAACACAGAATATGTGAATAATTGTATTTACATGGGGGAAAGCCTCCAATAACCGCATATTTGTAAATACTAACTCCTCAGTTGTATAACTGCCACAGATAGGCAATCAACCCTACAGACAAAACCCATTTCCCCATTCTAGTTGACAAAAATAGTTGTCAACCAAAACAGACACAATTCACGTTTAAAAAAATGAAGATTCAACATTATGCATTAAACAACTTTAACCCTATCAGAGGTGTGATAGCCAAGTGTTTAGCTAATGGCACTTGCCCAAACATGGAATTCCTTGATCAGATGGGGTTGGAATATATGGTACTATTAATTAAGGAGAATAAAGGAAAATGAACAAATTGATTCATGATTTGGAAATAATTCATAAGAAGATTGTGGATTATTTGTTATTTGAATCTTATGTGTTATTATATGAAGATGTGTTTAAAAGGACAGATGTGTTTTGTAAAGAGATTATTAAATGTAAAGAGAAAAAACAATTAGGGACAAAAATACATACAACAAAAGAACAGTATATCTGGCTCCTATCGGGGTAGGTAAATGAAAAGACATAGGAAATGATTTTGTAGGGGGGTAGTAGAGGTGAAAAGAAATATACTGCTCAGAATGATAACGAACAACATATAGTTGAAAATTACAACAATCAACCATTTAGTAACAACTATGGGGTGATTCATGAATGAGTTAATGTAGAGGACAATAAAAATAGTTATGATGTTTTGTGGATTTACCCTCCCCCTTGAATGTATTTTCCAGCTCTACCAATAAGGTCTCCAAGGCTGTAGTCTCAGAAAATGGACAATCAGGTGCAATGCCTAGATTCAAGTTCAGAAATGGAATTTACATTCAGGAGATGATTGGAAAAAGGGATGGGAAGAGGAAGGGGGAACAGGAAGAAAGTATACTAGATATTGATTTAAATGATTTCAGTACACCCATAATAATGTATGAACATGATGGTTTTAAGATATTCAATTAAAGTAATATTGATATTAAGAAGGGAGGTTTATGAAAAACTATTTACTTTTGTCCCTTCATCACCATTTGATTTGGTGGACACCTTCTTAGAACTGAAATTATTCGTAAAGAAGATACATTTTAAATTGATGTTTTCCAATGAGGAAGATAACAAGAAACAGGAATGCAAGAGGTCAAGTACACTGAATCCCCCTTTGTTACCATCAGTAATGGCTTTTGAGAAAATATGTGAAAAAGAGATTAGCAGTATTAATGATAGGGCCCTTAAGGAGGGTAAATATTTTAATTCAAGAAAGGAACAGATTAAAGTATTAAATAATTTGGTGAATAATAATGATGTGAGAATAATGAAGCCAGATAAAAGGGTGGGGTAGTTTTGGGTAGTTTTAAAGAATGCAATGGATTATAGAGAAAAAAATGCACCAATACCTAAATAATGATGTGCATTTTGAATTAAGCTAAAAATGAAGTGACTTGAGCTTACAACAACATTGATGTATGGTTATATGATGGGTTGGTGAATGAAACTATATCAGTCGATAGGGTCAATTATTTCACTGTAAAAAGCTATTAGTTCCAGCAATATTTTGAATTCCAAAGGTTCCCAAGGATATTAATGATCCCCCCCATTTAGACCTATAGTGGCTTGTGGAGGGGGAGACAAAGACTGAACTCTTGGCAAAAATGGTGGCTCATATAGTAAAGAGTTTTTTTTCAAGACAAGAAATACATTTTAAAGAACTCACAACACTGACTTTGAGTTAAAGTAGATTTTGAAGAACATTTGATTTTTGTAATTATAAATGTCAAAGATCTTTTTTTTGTTATTCCAGATGAGGAAGGACAGAAGTGGATTGGTGAGGTGTTATACACTGTGACTGGTCTGGGCCAGAAATTGATTAATATTGTGGTAGAATTGATGGGAATATTACTTGTTAATAACTTTGCATATTTTGAAGAAAATCATTATAGACAGAAGAGAGGGATGGCAAAGGGAGTAGCAGCTACCTCAATTTTTGCTAACAATATTTTATGGTACTGGGAAAATAAACATATTTTTAATAATTTTTACAATGATTTTATTTTATCTTATTTCTGGTTCATGGATGACATATTCATTTTATTGATAGGGACATTTGATCAATTATTGGAATTTTATGAATGTATTAATACTTTGATTTCTTAAAACTCACTATGGATTGCAACTATACAAAACAAAAACAGATTATTTGGATTTTACACTTAGTAAGGTTTATGCCAAAAAAGGTTTGAAACCAAATATTTTTTAGGAAGGCTACCTGTTCCAATAGCAATTTGTATTTCATGAGTGCACATCAGTTGTGGGAAAATAGCAATTTAATGAAGGGTCAGTTTGTGAGGTTGTCTTGGATGACATCAGAAGAAAAAGACTTTAAAATTGGGGTACAGCATTTGAGTAAATTGTTTAGAGACACACTCTACCCATCGGATTTTATTAGAGGAGTGGCTGAGGAGGTCTCAAGAGCTACAAATGAAAGATTTTGTCCAATTGTAAAAGGGAAGGGGTATATGAATACTACTTTGGGAAAGAGTGATGATTTTAAGACAGCATTAGTACTATATTACAATGGCATTAATAATATAGTAAAACGTGTTATCACAAAGAATTGGAATGGGGCATTTGGCAGCTTTAATTTGTTGTGTTGTGTTTAAGCCAAAACTAAATTTGTATTTAAGAGAGGTAGGAATTTGAAATGCATCATGGAAAGGAATAATATTAAAGAAAAAGGGTTAAGGAATGGAGTGATGTTTAATTGTGGAATCTGTGTGCTCAATGCAAATTTATTTTTTAATGGAGGAATATAGTTGTTGCAAATTACCTGAGTTATTGATTGTAAAGGGAGCCATAATTGCTACACAAAAGGGGTAATCTACATTGTGCAGTGTCTGCCCTTTGAAGCTTTCTACATAGGTAAGACAGAGAGAGCATTAAGGACTAGAATTTATGAACATATTTATTCAATTTCAAAAAAGGATGAGAAAATGTCCTATATAAATACACTTTAAGTTGTGATAATTTTAAAAAGTTTTGTTTTTTATTTTAGAGAAAGTACCTGAAAATGTGAGAGGGGGCTTGGGAAACTTATCTTGAGAAGAAGGAATTGTTATGGTAATTGAAATAAAATGCAACAGATAGTCCAGGTATTACTGAGAAAGTTTCCATTTATAATATATTGGTATTGAAAATAGGACAAGTTAGTTATGCTGTATACTTTGTCCCTTTAAATGAATTTTTAGATTTTTAAATAGATATTTAAATGATCTATTATTTAAATAAGTGTTAATTAATAACTTTTATTAATGTAGTCTTATTTATGTAGTTATATGCTTAATAACAACATGAAATAATATATCTGTAAGTAAGTGGTTGAGATCTGTTATTTTATAGTTATAAATCAGTCATTAATATTTATGTAAAGCAAAAATGGTTCCAGGCCACCAGTGAAATGAATCTTCAGTTCTTTATTTTAAATCCAACAACAAATGAGCGCTTTCGTCTGCCAAATGAGACTTCTTCAGATGATAATAATAATTTTGCACTGGTCACTGGTGTCTGATGTGTCTGCTCACAGCTAACTAGTGGTCTGCTTTTCTGTTCTCCTCCCATGCCCCCATCATCAGCTACCTCTGGTGGTCATTTTGTTATACACCCTAGTAACTCCTTCTACTACTCAACTTCAATAATTCCCACCTAGCAAATCCAAGAAGAAACTTTTCATCAAACTGCCACAAAGTCAAATGTCCTAATTATATCCAACCCAACAGTCAAAGTTAACTAAACATTTTCCAAACAACAATCCAACAAGCTACAGATTAAAATGTGCCAGCCTATATAATATTCGACTTGAATGCAAAATTGTGGTGTCACCAGTAATGCTATTAATACCCACAAAATAGCAATGCATTATATAGACAAACCCATTCAAAAAGTAACTTTGACACACAATCTACATTATACCCATTCAGATTCAAATATTACTGATCATGTAATGTATATTACCATTATTGATCGGTCTACTGCCCTGTCTACTGTACAAGACTTATCTCTACTGCTCAGCAAAAAGAAATAAGCTAATAAAATAAAACAGGACTATTGGACAAACTCAAAAAGACTCTCTTACAAAAACACATACTCACATTTGTAAATCTACTACTATGTGGTAACTTCTGAATGAAACCAATGGCACACCTTTCATAACTCTGCCTTAAAATAAACTCATTAAACAAGAAGGACTAAAAAGTAACTGAACTACATAGCGGATTTAAATCTAATACAACTTACATAGTAGCAGTTACTGAAACACGGTTAAAATCACATACAAAGGGTGAATAAGGTCTGCCTACAGGACATAATATTATACAAATTAACCATATTACTAAAAGTGCTGGAGCTATTAACACCTCTATACTCAAATCAAGTTCATACTTAAGTTAACACTTATAATTTACCATTTCCTACCGGTGACTCATCTGAAATTTTCCTGTTTTTTTCTTGCATCTTTTTAATACTTTTTATATAATAAATATTTATTTACAATACATCAAAACAATAGAAATCAACTTTTCCCCTAAAGAGAATGCCACAATATCTATAAATGGTTAGCCTTTTAATACCTTAAGTGCTATCTAAATTCACTTTAAACAATGCATTCTAACTCAGTAATGGTGTTTACAAAGATCTGTTAAAAGTTTTATCTTTTCAGATATATGAGTTTTAACTATAGAATACAACAAATCAGTGAAAAATAAAAGAAAAATCCCCAGTAACTTTACAAAACAGTCAAACTGCATATTGCAATATTTTATATTGTATTATTTTGGAGTACTAAGTTGTGCAGTGAAAAGTAACTAAGCAAGCAATAATGCCCAACAGGGTGTGTGTTATTATGGAAATAACACCTGCCCAGGGGTGTTCCATAGCAACACCCACCCTGGATGGCATTATTGCTCTTAGAGAATGGGCTGTATGTAAAAGTGTTTTGTTTTTCTTACTTACCAACTTATTATTTTTATTACTACTTTTTTTTATATATTTTTGATGTAAAATAGTTCCTCCACTTAATGTTTCAAAGTTGTTGCGGTATGTCTAAATAGTGTCGGAGGAAGCATTTTATATCCAAAATATAACATTTTTTTAAAACATCTGGATATTTACTTTATTTTTTTCCCTTACTTCTAAAATGTATGGTTTGCTACCAGTCATTGGGACTGAAGTCACTAAATAATGACATAGATTTGACTTTCAGACTTTTTTTCCTTCAGAAAATTCATGCTAGCACAGATACTGTTATTCAAGCTACTTTTTAATTTTATATGAACAATATTTAGAATCTGTTACTATTTTTGAGGCTTTGTTCCACCTTTATTTCATTTTTTCTCCAAACATCTTTATTAAATTTTCACATATGACAAAGGCAATCTTGCATTTATATAAATGAAAAACATACAAAATTGTCCCACTTTAATTGCAAACAGTTTACAACACAGACAACATTATAACAACTGTAGTTGCAAACATTATAAATCACTAATAAACCATCCAGTCCATCCATCTATTGTCAGTTAAGCATTATATGGCTCATTCTTATCCAGATATCTTTAGCTAACAGGTTGAGAGGTATGCAAACATGTTATCTGCTGCTGCCACTTGTCAATTTATCTCTCTCTGTCATACACACACACACACACACACACACACACACACACACACACATATACACACACACACACACTTGCACTTCAGAAAATGCATGTTAACACAAATCCTATTATTCAAGTAATTTTATAGCAGCAGCATTTAAAATATGTTACAAAATATAGAACTACTTGTAGGATTAACAGTATACAGCTGGCAGTAAGAACAAGTAGAAACATAATAACAACGGCAGATAACTGACACACAGCAGCATAAAAAACAGGGTCTATATCACATCATCAAACTTGTATAAGTTCGAACGATGTAATATCGAACCTAAAAGTCCAAAACGCAAAAATAGCGAAGCCACGGTACACCGATTTTTTTTTTCCCTGGGAAAAAATTGGTGGGCAATTTTTGGGGCTTTGCTATTTCCTCCACTGTGGTGTGATCTCAGAGTTTGTATATTTAAGTAGGGGGGCATGGGGGGGCACAGTCCCCCCATTGGGGGGTGTGGGGGGCAAAGCTCCCCGCTATAGTTTTAGTTTAAGATTTCTGTTTTTTTTTTTTTTTTTTGTTAGGGAACAGCAATTTTTTTTTTTCCCTGGGAAAAAAAGCACTGTTCTGTGTGTTCATTATTGCGCGGTTTCAGACTTTTGGGTTCGATATTACAGGACATGCAGGACAATGTTTGTTTTACAATCAGGTGCCAATCTACAGGTCATCCATTCTCTAAAATTTATTGAAACATTGGGACAGTTGGTGCATTATTCGAGACATAAATGGAGTCTCCTGGTTAGTGAATATTTCCTGTATTTTTAGTCTGGAATATTATAATCCTAGCTCCTTAGCCATAAATTTAGCATAAGCCTTACATAGAGGGATAGCTTCAGGGTACTTAATTTGTAGTTTACAGTAACTAAAATATACATTGAAGCCCACTGCTAAATTTTACAAATGTCCCAACAATATCCATGCAATATATTCAAATGACACCTCTGTGGCAGCAATGGAATCAAATGATTTTTAAAACCAGGGTCTGGTCAGTCTTCTGACATAAAGAAGTTCTAAACTTTTTAAATTATTCCTGACCAGAACAATCTTGCTAGGTTCCTTGATTTAGTCTTAGCCATCCTTAAGTGTCCTCCTAGTATGTGGCTTTATGGTTCCTTGATTTAGTCTTAGCCATTCCTAAGTGTCCACCTAGTATCTGGCTATGTAGTTCCTTGATTTAGCCTTAGCTATCTCTAAGTGTCCTCCTAGTATGTGGCTATGTGCTGATCTCCTCACTATTTTTCTGGAAGGTTTTGGCATCAGCTGTTGTTATACTGTTTCCTCACTATCCTTGTTTACTCATTTAAACAAGTAATTTTATAACACAAAAATCAAAACATCTTAATCAGCTTATTCCCCTACAACTCTAGGTATATTTCTCCCTGCTCTGCTCAAAGTGTCATTTTCTCACTGTGCCATTTAAAAAACAAATTAAATGGCTTACCTGAATATCAGCCATTTCAGGAGTTTCCTCATGGTCAATCTGGTTTGAGGTAGAGGTTTCTACCACACAAGTGCTGGGATATTGGTGTATATATAGCTTCTTTAGAAAAATCATAATAGTATTCTTTGGTATCAGTTGTGAATGCTTCCTTATTCAGTTTTTCTAGTTCCTTTCCTTCATGAACCAGATAGAACACTTTTCTTCTGGTTAGTGTTGCTTTATTTTTGTTCAATGTTATCTTTCCTCTCAGTATAGACTACCCTTTTCTTTTCCCCTCCTTTTCATTATTTAGATGGCTCACCTTGTATTTCAGACTGAATAAGCACTATACTCTCAATTTATTTTTTTTTCTGTCTGCATTGTTCTCCCCTACAAAGGATTTCCAGTTTAACTTGCCTTCCTTACTTACAGGTACCTCTTAAGTAGAGTCTTCTCTTATTTGATTTTTTCATTTTGCACTGAGAGATGTGAGTTTAGAACTCTAGCTACTATTTCTTCCTGTTTCACTGCAGTGGTGAAATCCTTCTTACTGTTTAAGTTTCTCCTCCTCAGTACTGATTTGCTGCTTAGAATGTTCTGTTTTTGGGACTGTATGTTGTAGCCTGACAGAACATTTGGAATTCTGCTCATGTTGTGTACTATTCATACCTCCTAACAATATTTACCCATAATATCTTCTTTCAGTAAGTGAACCTTTTTCTTTAGTTTTGCTAGTCACTTCTAGCCTCTGTTTTATAACTCTTTCAAGCTGCAGTCACCTCTCTACTCTCTGCTTTGCAACGCTATCAGGCTACAATAGTTTACTATTTAATCCCATTCCTTCTTCTGGTTCTACTCTTGGAAATTGCTCTGTCATATGTGTATGTTGGCATGTCCCTTTACATTGTACATGTTCTTCTGTCTGTATCTTTAGTAAATGTTTGCATGTTTAGGGCTTTCTAATATTATGTCCTGATCTTGGTTGAATTCATACACTCCAATGAATGTGTCTGGTGGTTGATCCCGCCCCTTTTCCAAGTTAAGTAGGGGTATATCTATAGTCTTCTTCGCTAACAAAATGACTATCTTCTTAGAGTTGCTGCCACATATCTTTAAGTGGGGAAAGTCTTTCCTTATATAATGTACAAGATTAAATTGGATATTACAGCAAATGGATGAGCAACCTTCTCTAACACAGCTTGTACTATTAGCTCAGTAATGGGATAATGTTTATTATCTTTATGAAGTCATACTACTTCAATTACTTTGTTAGAAAGAGTTGTCTGTATACATAATGCCCCTTTATCAGTATTACCATATTGCTTGAATTAAGCAGTCTTTTCAGAGCTCTGCCATCAATTAAGACATTGCAGTTAACTTCTCAGTAGCACAGGAACAGAACACAGACTCAGTTACTGTAGCAGATAATTTATCGGATTCCACAGGCATAATATCACCATCATTAACAGCATTCTTTTCAGCAGCTATAGTTTTCTGCACAATTATCTTACTAGTACAGTACACAGTCTAGCTAGGTGACCTTTTATGACAAATTTAAAACATAGTCTTGAGCTAACACTTTTTGCTTGTTACCACCATTTGATAAAGTTTGACTACAGCCTAGACTGTTCGGTTCTAGACACAGTTTCATAATATAACAACCTTTCTGCTATTATAACAAACCTTTTAATGTCCTTAGGCTGTTTTACACACTCAGTTTCTTAGAGCAGTGGTAAAGATGTCTTAAATTTGTCAGCTACTAAAGTTTGTACCCTTTTTACTGTGTTGATTCAAATGATTTAACCATAGCTTAATTATAAATTTTAAGTCATATAATTTTGATCCTACCATTTTGTTATAAGAAAAGGACTAGATACAAAAAAACTTTTGAGGTCTGGCAAGTGGTGCCTTTTTAACTTTTTCATCACCTTGAGATTCAGTCCTTTCCAATTCTGAAAGCTTTCAGGGAGTTCTCAAGTAGCTGGGCTGAAGAATTGTGGCTTTGTAAGCTCATTCCCATTTCCCCTAGTGAGTGTACCATTCAAGGAGATGACAAAATACACATTGCTAGGTCCTTCTCCCTGGTTAGGTGTTTTAGCAGTGGAACTGCCATTAGTATATCCATCAGTTTCACCCTTAACCATTTAGCTACAGCAATGATTGTCTTCTGTAATTGCTCATTCTGGTCACTCGACTAACACACAGGTGCATTCAACAAAGAGAAAAAGTCTACCAACATACATCACAGGACTCTCTTGTTGACACACTGGAGAAAATTATGTTCAAAATGAATGGACTTCTTGTAAGCATAAAAAGGTAAAGTGTTAGGACTTCAGCATGGAAAAGTGTGTCAAAAAGATGTTGCTACAATCCACAAGTGTAAAATATTTAGGGCAGCAGACACCACTCCAAGAAAAACAATACGGTTTGTTGTATAAAGACATACAAATTCAGGTTCTTCCCAAAATAAAAGTCTCATGGATTAACAGAAGTTAAGTATTGTAAACACAGATCAGTACATCTGGGATACAGTTGCTTTCAGTAGCTCTCTCTCTCTCTATCACTCTCTCTATCTCTCTCTCTCTAACCCTTTCAGTAATTTTGCCTTTTCTGGATTCCTACAACAGGAACAATCTTCA
The DNA here is from genome assembly GCF_019279795.1 of Protopterus annectens. Classification (NCBI taxonomy): domain Eukaryota; kingdom Metazoa; phylum Chordata; order Ceratodontiformes; family Protopteridae; genus Protopterus; species Protopterus annectens. The sequence goes on along the minus strand of NC_056734.1, from coordinate 687,353,768 downwards.
GCTTCCTTTGGATGTCTTCTTCCAAATCTTTACTCACTGTATGAAGCCACTGCTCCAGATAACAAATTCCCTTCCAAAAAAAGCAAATAATACTCTTTGAATGGATTTATATTAGCCCTCCTTTTACACAGGATTAATTGCTTCATTAGGCAAACCTGATCTAGCTAATGCAGTAAGGTTTATCTCTGCTCTTGCTGCTCTTAAAGCAACACTCTCATTTAAAGTGATAGTAGCAATTCTGTGGTTAACACAATTACATTTCCTCTCAGTTCTTAAAGAAACACTTTCCTTTACCTTATATACTTAAAGGCAACTAATATTTACAATAGCACTCTACACCCAAATACAAGATTATTTACAGCATTTCCCCTTACTTGGACACTATATTTGGTGAGATCTCCGTGCTATGCTTTGATACATACACACAAGGTTGCAGCTGTTTTAACCAAGCCTTCGATTCTTTGAAGGATTTGCTGGTGTCAGAATTCATCAAGTGCCTGTTTTGTCAACTGTTTAAATAGCCAAAGTGTGAAATCTCAAAAGTAAGTGGGAATGGCTGGAAATGCATAAACTTTTTTGTCATGTAAGATTTGGCATTAGGGTTAAGTACGTGTGTGTGTGTGTGTGTGTGTGTGTGTGTGTGTGTGTGTGTGTGTGTGTGTGTGTGTGTGTGTGTGTGTGTGTGGTAAAGCCCTCTTGTACACATTTATCATGTGTACTAGTCCTAACCTTAATCCTACCCCTACCCCTAACTGCAACCGTATACATTAGGGTGCTAAACACCCTTTCCCTAAAAGCACCATTTCTCATTTGTTTTACCAGTTGGAAAAGGAACTGTTTTCTTTTTTTCAATTAGTCAGCTGATTCAAGGAAATAGCATTTCAAGGAAAGGTAAGTCTGACTATTATTTTCAATTAAATGTGTTTTGATGATGTGTGTGCATGAAAAGCGTGCATGAAAAAGCAGTAATATATTCACACACACACACCACACAAACACGTGTGTGTGTGTGTGTGTGTGTGTGTGTGTGTGTGTGTGTGTGTGTGTGTGTGTGTGTGTGGGTTCCATTCAGAATGTCAAAATCCTGAAATCTCGAATTTCATATGGTCGAGACCATATGATCGAAGTTTCAGAATTTTGAAATTCTGAACGGAGATCTGCATACAGCCCAGAACGGGGATTTCCCTTTTCCTTGCTGTAGTACGATCTCAGAGTTGGTATATTTAAGTAGTGGGGGTGTGGGGGGAGAAGGGGGGCTCCCCCCCCCCACATAAACATTTAATTAGTTGTTTTTTTTTGGATTTGTTTCAGAATTTCTTTTTTTTTTCAATAATATTTCTTTATTTATTTTTCACAGTCCACGTGTTAATATACAGAGGTGATATTAGATCATAACTACAACCAAACAGTTAAAACATATTTACACTATTTACATGAATGCTTTCATAGTTTAACATTAAAAAAAAAAAAAAAAACTTCTTCTGAATGCTAACTCCAGGGTTAGTAACAATATCTCAGTTTATGACTACATCGTGTTGCGGTGATTCTTGTGTATGTTGTAGTGTATCTTATATTTAGTGGTTTATGTAAGTATAATATTGAAAATATGTTCCCAGAGTTTAAAAGTGTTGGGATTTTTGTTTTGTTTGTTTATTATGTGTTTATGGGCTAGTATATGTTTTATCACCAAAATCTTGAAATTCTCCCAAGAGTTCTAGTATGGGTTAAGCCAATTGGTAGCTATGTAGAGTTTCATTAATAGGAAAATATTAATAAGAATGATTATTTGGTTTTTGGATAGATTATTTGGGGGAATATGTAATATCATAAATTCCCAAGTGAGCGTTGAAGTTTGATAGCCCATCTTTTGCAGTTGTAGTTTAAGGGAGTTCCACAATTTGAATACACATTTGCAGCTCCAGAACATATGGAAAAGATCAGCAGTTTTATCTTTGCAATGTGGGCAAATTGGGGAATTTTTAGAGTTAAATTTATGCAAGCTAAGGCGTGTGTAATATGCATTGTTATGTATCATGAGTTGAGTGAATGCTAACTTTTGAAGGGATATGGATTTTACTGTGAGGTTAATTGCTTGTGTTAATTTGTGATTCTCAATAGATGATATTTTTGCTTTCCAATAGTCAGATATAAGTATATGATCTTGAAAGTTCATGTCTTTTATCAATTTGTATGAGCATGCTGTCTATTTTTTGTTTAGTAAAAGAGTTTTCCATAGTAGGTTACATTTCATTATGTCTTCTTTATTAATGTTGATATCCTGAAGATAGCTTAAACACATCTCTTTAATCTGTCTCATGATCAACATATATGATTTGGGAAGGTTCATTTGACTTCTTATTTCATGAATAGAACAATTTAAGTATGGGTATATATCTTGTAAGGTTATGTTTATTATATGTGGGAAGCGTTTTAAGTCTAACATCTGGCTATTTATTTTGAAGTTGGGGGTTTTATGTATGGGTTGTAATATCAACATGGGTTGAAGCAGGTTTACTGATTTAAAGAGTTTTTGTGTTAGTGTTACAGCATTTTTAAGGGGTTCCATTAGATTATATGATTTTGTAATATTGTTATTTAGAAATGGCAATGCTTTGGGATTTATATACAGACTTTTGGTATGTTTAAAATATATTCTTACCCAGTGTGGACACCACGTTTTATCAGATGTATTGTCATTTACAATTCTTAAGACTCTGTTGGCATTTATAATTAAATAGTAGCTTTCAAAATTTGGTAAATCTAATCCACCTTTGTTTTTAGGGGTCATCAGCTTATCATATGATATTCTACACTTTTTAGGTTCCTATATAAATTTAGCAAATTCAGTGTGAATCTGCTTAAAGAATTTCTTGGGGATGCTTAGCTGGGAGGACATGAAGATGTATAATAGTCTGGGTAGGATATTCATTTTTATAATCGAGACTTTGGCTAATGGAGGTAGTTTCAGATTTTTCCATCTATTTAGGTCAAGTAGAATGTGGTTCCATTTTTGTTTAATATTATTCAGATAGAAATCTTTGTTATCAGTGGAGAATGTAATCCCTAAGTACTTGATCATTTCTTCAGTTTTTACTTGTCCTATCAAAGGTAAAAGTGAAAAAGGTTTAGGTGTTTTTAAAGGAAAGATGTTAGTTTTCTTGAGGTTTATTTTGTAGTTTGATATTGTGGCAAAGTCTTCAATAGCAGATATTATTTTCTTTATATCCGTAATTGGCGTTGTACAATAAATATTGAGGTCATCTGCAAATGCTGAGAAGGAAATTTTGGTGTTGTATATTAGTGGGGCGTTGTGATATATATTTTGTTTTATATTTAAAAAGAGGGGTTCTAGACATAGGTTGAACAATAACGGAGATACAGGACATCCTTGTCGTGTACCATTTCTGATCTGAATTCTATTAGACCATGTTTTATTTATATATAATGATGTGTAGGGGCTATTGTATAATATTTGTAGGGTTTGAATACATTTTTGGGGTATGTTAAAGTAGGGTAAGATTTGAAATAAAAATGTTGTGTTTACTCTATCAAAGGCTTTATGGGCATCTATGATGAGTGCATACATGTTTAGGTTGTTTTGGTCAGCGTATGAGATTAGTGTGTGTAGATAAACCAAAAAAAGTACAAGCCAGATAGCCAGTCCCTGATGATTGTTTATTCTGCAAATCCACGAACCAACACTGATAAATCACACTGTAAACCAAAGAACATTAACTTAGTATAAAATATCCTAACATTTTCGTCGTATCACTTCATCAGATGACTACCACAATCAAAATTGACTGTTTAAATAGAAGTTTAAAATGTTGACATCCAATGAAAATACAAAAACAATTAAAACCTTGTTAAAATTGTGACGTGTTTGAAATATTTTGTTAAATGCTAAAAATATACCATATATGTACGTATTTAAAAGAACTGAGAATATTATTCTAAAAACTGAATGTTCACTGTCAGGACCTGATTTTATAAATCAATAAAATCAATAAAATAATAAAGAATTGAATAATATGTAAATGAAAGTGTGTCAAGTATATGCAATAAAAACAGCTCCATCTGTTGGTGAAAGTAAAAAGCATTCTTAGAACATGAATATACTTTTCCAATGTTTCCCTGAGTTGTGATATGGATAACAAAAGTGAAAGCCATAACTGTTCAGTACTAAATCCTTAAAACATGTTATGAACAAATTTAATATTAAAACATTTTTTAAAAACAATAAATAATATAAATAATATAGATGCAAAGTAATAGTTTAAAAATATGAATAATATTGTATATGAGTGTATATGTGTATATTTTATAACTCAGCAGCCCTTAGTTTCAAAACAGGCTTTACAGATACCATGTCATTAAGGCCTGGGGGATGACTGGTGTCTAAAACCAGCTTCCAGTACAATTCCCTGTATTCTAAATGGGTCTCCCAAAGACCACCCCTAGGGTCTATGGGTACTACCTCAATAACAAAGAACTTAAAATTAGCTTTCTCACAGGTTAAAGTATGTTTAAATAAAGCATTGTTGTCGTTCTTTTTCCTTATATCATAACCGTGTTCATAAATTCTTTGTTTTAACCGTCTCTCAGTTTTGCCTACATAAAATGAATCACATGAGGCACATAAGGCTAAATATACCACCCCTGAGGTATTACAGTTTGCAAACCCGTTTGTATTAATGTATTTGTTTCTACTTTTGAGTGTAACTAATTATCCATGGCAGGAGTTTTTTTAAAAACTGACAGAAAAGTGCTTTTTGCTTCTCTGTGGTTAGTGACTGAGTATTTAATACCATCCACTTGAAATATCAGTGTATTTGGATATTTCATTTGAAACTTTAGCTTTCTGTCAATTAAGAACTTACAGTAAGGTGAGAGGAGTTGTCTAGCCTGCCTAATTTGTAGGGGCAGGTCTTGTGCAAGTGATATTTTGTTATTGTTCCACATTGTGAACCCACCATTTTCTTTGAAGATAATAAGATTGTATTAACATCCTGAAAGTTTAGGAGTTTGCCGTATACAAGTTCTTGGGTTGTTTGATGCTTGAGATTCTCTCAGGGCTCTGTTTGCCCTCTCTATTATTATTTGGTAGGCTGCTTTTTGGTCTTTGAGTAATGTGGCAAATATTTGTATAATAGAAGGGATCAGTTCATTGTTCTGTATATTTTCCGGCATGCCTCTGATGATTATGTTATTCCTTCTGGATCTTGCCTGAAGATCAATAATTTTTGCTTGCATGTTTTGGATGTCTACTTCATGTGCATCTGATTTTTTGGAAATTAGAGCTATTTTTTATTCATTTTCTGTTATTTTGGCTTCTGATTTGTCCATTCTTTCTATTATTTGGTTAAAAGAATTTCCAAATGATTGTAGTTGTGTGGACAGTTCTTTTATTACCTCTTGAATAGGTAGTAGAGCTGCCTTGATGTCATCCAGATTTGCAGGATGATCTGCTTTATTTTTGTTCCCTGATTTTGTAGAATCTTGTTGCTTTGTTATTTTCTGTCTTTTAGAATTTAAATCTTTCTCAGGTGATAGTAATTCTGAGAGTTTAGTTTTTGTTGTTGTAAAGTCCATGTTTTGTCTTCTTTTCACATTTTGTGTAAGTGAGGTGTCTTGGTTTGCAGATAATGTTCAGTATGCAAAGTTTCCTGAGCACACAGCTTTCTTTTCTTGTCTCCCTCCTTTGCTTCAGATAATCTGTTAGAATCCTAGTAGTTTGACTGTTTATCCAGATTTATTTTTTCCTTACGGAATTTTTGAGTGTTGATTAGAGTTATTAGCTCAGATTATTATATTAAAATAGATCCTGGTTTTTCCTCTGGGTTGGTTTTATTCCATAGAGATTGAAGAGCTGTAGGTTAGCAGTGTCTACAGAAGAGTGGCCATCTTTGAATCCAGATTTGTTGCAGAATTTCGATATTCCGAAACATTGATCATATGGTTTTGATTATATAAGATTCGATGTTTCAGAATTTCGAGATTCTGAAGTGAATCCGTATACACACACACACACACACACACACACACATATATATATATATCTATATATGTGTATATATATATATATATATATATATACATATACATATATATAGACACACACACACACACATATATATATATATATATATATATATACATATACATATATATATATATATATATATATATATATATATATATGTATATTATATATATATATATATATATATATATATATATATATATATATAAATATACATATATATATATATATATATATATATATATATATATATATATATATATATATATATATATATATATATATATATATATATATATATATATATATAAAATGGGTTTACTTCTAAATTTTGAACTTTCAAAATGTTGACTTTCTTATGGTCTAGACTATTAGATCGAAGTCTTGAAACTATGAAATTTAAATTAAAAAAATCCTTTTTTTACATTTTTGCACCCCCCCACACCCCCTGCTAATTAAATACACCAACTCCAAGATTGCACTAGAGCAAGAAAAATGGTAAATATACTGTTTCTCGCTGTACAGCAATCTCCATTTAAATGATTCAAAGTTTTAAAACTTAGATCTTATGGTCTCGACCATAAGAAAGTCGACATTTTGAAGTTCAAAATTTAGAACTAGACCCATATATATATATATATATATATATGTGTGTGTGTATATACACACACACACACACACACACACACACACACATATATATATATATATATATATATATATATATATATATATATATATATATGGGTCCCCTTCGAATGGTCGACATTTCATAATGTCGACATTCATATGGCCAAAACCATATGATCGACATTTGAAATGTCAACCATGGGGAACCGTCATCTCCCTACAGTGCAGAATGGAAAGATTTCCACTTCCGCACTGTAGTGCGATCTCGAAGTTGGTATATTTAAGTTCCGGGGGTCTGAGGGCAGAGGCCCCCAGGGCGTGCAGGTGGTCGAAGCCCCCCCTGCTAGCAGTGTTAAGGTAAGTTTGTTTTTGTTTATTATGTTCTACTTGTATGATCGACATTTCAAATGTCAATCACATGGTCTCGGCGACATGAATTTTGACATTGTGAAATGTCGACCATATCAAGTAGACCCATATATATATATATATATATATATATATATATATATATATATAGGTCTATTTCACATTGCCAAAAACTCATTTGACAGAATTTCATTTTAGCGAGACCAAATCTCTGTTTGTAAAGCTTTTTAGCTGGTTTCACTGTGTGAAGGTATTAACTGGAAATTTTCTTTCCTTGTTAATCACCTGTTTATTTGTTCTGATTTCCTGCCAAGGAGTGTATCATATAACTGATTTGTTTGCAGTTAAAAGCATTCTGTAGAGTCTCCTTGCTCTTTTATCTGTTTAAAAAACTTTCATTTTGTGGCTCACTGTTGTTCTTCTGCTGTGATAAACATTTCTGCAGTGTTTACTAGCTAAAAGAGTGTAGGCTAGTAACTGTAGTATTGTTCCCCGCCCTTGCTCCCTGCTGGTGTGTAGCTGTTATACATGGTGGCTTTGCAGTTGCCCATCCCTACTGTAAATTTGATTTGGGACACTCCTCCCAGTCTAGTGTCATTAGTTCATTCTACCTAATACAGAGAGAATATTTCAGAAGGCCAACCCACTTAGTTTCCTAACCTTGAATTATCTTCTGCTTCTACTTTCTCCCTTTCCCTTGCAAAAAAAACTTTGCTAGAATCTCCCTGTGTTCTGTTTAACTGTAACAAAAAAATTAAGCTTGTTTCTTGCCTTTCCTGTAACTAGTCTAGTCCAGATACAGATTTGCTATTTCCAGGACTGTTTGTAAGCTTCTGAGCCCCAAAAGCCTTTCTGTGTTGAAGGGAAGCCTGCTAGCTTATCAGTGGGAATGGTAAGCACTAGGTAACCTATCTACCACATAAGGAGTGGTTCTGGCCCAGAAATTGTAGTTATTGGCCATTTGGGCAGTTCTTCCATTGCTCTCGGCTTTCTGATTTAAAAGCCCACATTTGCACTTGTTTCACCCCTTTCCTGTAACTAGTCTAGTCCAGATACAGATTTGCTGTATCCAGGACTGTTTGTAAGCTTCTGAGCCCCCAAAGCCTTTCTGCATTGGAGGGAAGCCTGCTAGCTTATCAGTGGGAGTGGTAAGTACTAGGTAACCTATTTACCACATAAGGAGTGGTTTCTGGCCCAGAAATTGTAGTTATTGGCCGTTTGGGCAATTTTTCCATCTCTCTCAACCCTCTGATTTAAAAGCCCGCATTTGCGCTTGTTTCTTTCCTGTAACTAGTCTAGTCCAGATACAGATTCTTAGTTTTAGCACTTGAATTTGCTTGTTTATGCTCAGCACTTGTTCAGAACTTGCTGTAAGCACTAAATAAGCTACAAATTACTACAGCACTCAACCTTCCTCATTACCTAGAGGAAAACAGTTTTTGTACTTACTTTCCTCACTTGCTTAGTGAAAAACAGCTCCTGTACTCACTTTCCTCACTTGTCTAGAGGAAAATATTTTTTTATTCAGGCATGTCCAAGGGTCAGTTCCCAGTGTTCTCTTCTGTCTATCTGATGAATCTGGGCATCTTGGGGCAATGTAGCAATTGTCTCATGTACACAGACAACCCCCTCCTCTTACCACCCAACCTGTGAGAGATGCACTTATTTAGCCAAACTGGAGGTAAAGCTCTCAACAACCAAGACTGAACTTGACAGCCAAAAGGAGAAGGTAAACACATGCACCACACCACACTCATCACATAGTCCCACTAAACCTACACTACCAAAATCCACAGATAGAAACACAAAAAAAATCACGGAGGCTCTGAATAATAATCTTCTCAAGCAACAGAGACCTCCAAAGCAGAAATGCAAGCAACCTCCATCCCCCCCCCCAACACAACCCAAATGACACATAGCCCACAGACTCAGTGTGCCACTCAACCTCAGCCCATAAGGGGAAACAATGTACCCAACACACTAGTCATAGGTGACTCTATAGTCAGGCATACTGATGTCCCACTCACCAGGCTAAACAAGGAAAAGGTTGCTGTTAGATGCCTGTCAGGTGCCAGGATCCACCACATAACCCACATACTCAGGTCACTCCACAACAAGTAAAAATATGACTCTGTCATTGTCCATATTGGTGTGAATGACCTGAGACATACCTCCCTGGACTACATGAAAAGAGACATGGAAGAGCTCTCCGATCTTGTAGCCCAGGCAGGTATGACCCTAGCCCTGAGTAGCATCCTGCCATTGCCCAGAAAGATACCGCAGGACAAGGACAAAATGATTGACTTCAACAATTGGCTAAGCTTCTGGCGTCATTCTAAGGGGATCCAGTATCTATCTGCCTGGGACAACATGGTCGACAGACCATGATGCTTTGCCAGAGATGGCCTGAACCTGTCACCCCTGGGATTCTGGATACTGGCTAAGGCTCTTGCCACCCCTATAGTGCCTTTTTAGCCAAGGTTTAAATGACAAATTCATCACTGTAACAGGAACAGGCAAGCAAAAACTGAGGGTAATGCTACTCAGTGCTAGAAGTTAAAATCTCAAAATGCACTCCCTCAAGGCACTCCTTAAAATGGAGAACATCGATATCTGTGCAGTGACTGAGACCTGGTTCAAGGCTCCAGAGAGCACCCCTGCATTACCAGTCTAGAACTCATACCACAATTTTCAACCATCTAACCTGAACTGGAGCACCAAAGGTGGAGGTGTGTCCATATTCATTAAGAATATTCACACCTCCAGGCTAGTTGCAAAGCATAACGCATCCGAAGTTATCCAAGTGCAACTAACTCTGGGCAAAACTGCAATCCAAATTGCAGCCTGCTACAGGTACCCCACCATAATCCAGGATTCCCACTCCTCTTTTCTTGATATACTGGAAAATATTAGGGTTCAACCAAACACCCTAATAATGGGCAATTTCAGCTACCCCACCATTAACTGGGAAAACTACTCATGTACCAACTCCTTAGCTCAACACTTTCTGGATCAGCTTATCCATACCCCCACCAGGGGCAACAAAAAACTAGACCTAGTCATTACCAACATGAGTGACCAGTTTTCCATACCTGAAATCAACTCCTCATTGGTCAGATCTGACCATAAGCTAATCATCCTAAATATCCACAATTCCGCCCCCACCCCCCATTAAGGAAACCACGGTAAAAAAATTCTCCAAAGCCAACTTCATGCTTCTTGAGACAGAAGTGGTGAACTTCATGACACCCATGCAGATGGACAATACAGTTACGACTGCTGAATCCTACACAAATGCACTCTATAAGCACCTACATGAGTGCATGGATCGTGCTATCCCAAACAGAACCAAGATGCTATCCTCCAAAAAAGGAAGTCAATCTGGTGGTCCCCTGCCATAAACAAACTCTACAACAGAAGGAAGAAAGTGTTGCAAAAGAGAGTAAAATCCCATGAGTGGAGGAGCTCTCTGGTCAGCCTCAGTAAGAAGCTGAGATCCCTTATAAGATCATCCAATCTAGCTACGAAAACAAAATCGCCAT